>NW_026057585.1:101938413-102039230 GCF_023721935.1 Panthera uncia
GTGGTGTAGACTGATCCAGAGCCACTGCCCCTTTCCGCGTGGTGTAGACTGATCCAGAGCCACCGCCCCTTTGCGCGTGGTGTAGACTGATCCAGAGCCACTGCCCCTTTCCGCATGGTGTAGACTGATCCAGAGCCACTGCCTCTTTCCACGTGGTGTAGACTGATCCAGAGCCATTTACACCAATAATGGGGCTGATCCTCCCCCAGAATCCAGCCAGGTGTTGTCTTGGAGTACGACATTCAACCCGCGAGCAGCCTCACAGACCGGGAGGCGCTGCCCCACTCCAGGAAGCACTGTTAAGCTGTAACCAGAAAGCCTGAAGAGATGAGCAGTCACCGTTAGTGGGATTCATGATACATTCATCACTTCGTATCCACAGAGAAAGTTGGAGAGCAGTGTGTGTGTGTGTGGCGGGGGGGGGGGGGTTGTGTGTTTGATTCACTGCCGATTAGATAAAAATGAAAAAAATAATAAAAGGTACACACTGAGTTTTGAGTCCTTAAGCCAGAATTTTCCACGCTGGTTTTCCCAGAACACTTCATCAGGGCAATGTTAACGATTATTCCCAAAATAAAGGCACTGTAACCAAACGTGTTCAAGTATCTCCTCTGTGGAAACAAAGCCATGCTCACATTCGATCTGCCTCTCTATCCCTAGATTTCCTGTTCATAGGGACACTCCGTTTTCCCTCTCATCTCTGTGATAATTTTGTGTGTCAGGTTGGCTAGGCCGCAGTACTCAGGTGTTTGGTCAAACACTACTCCAGATGTTTCAATGAGGTTACTTCTTTGGTAGGAATTAACATTTAAATCATTAGACACTGAGTAAAGCCGATTCCCCTCCACAATGTGGGTGGGCCTCATCTAATCACTTGAGGGTGTGTAGTGAAAGACTGAGGTTCCCTCAAGGAACAGAAAGTTCTGCCCCCAGACCATTTTTGGACTTGAATGGCAGCATCAGCTCTTTCCTGGGTCTCCAGCTCACTGGCGCCCTGCAAATCTGGGACTCGACAGCCCCCATAATCATGTGAGTCAATCCCTTAAAATAAATCTCTCTCTCTCTCCACACACACACACACACACACACACACACACACCCTATTGGTTCTGTGTCTCTGGAGAGCCCTAGTTAATGCAATCTCTACCACTCTTTCCTCAAGCCCCAGTCTTGGGTGTCCGTCCCAGTCATTCTATGGAGCCTTCTCTTGCTAAGATCACCAAAGGCCTCCCTGTTGCCCAAAACAACGGTGGTTTCGATCCTTTATCTTATTTGAACTGTCAGAAGCGTTTGACTCACTACCTCCCCTCGAAATTCATGTCTTCTTGATGTTCGTGGCCCCATGCACTTCCAGGTTTTCTCCCGTCTCATGGGAAGCTCCGTAGAGCCTTCTCTCCTCAGTTTTCCACTCTTTGACCGGCCCTGAAATGTCGGAGGTTCCCAGGAATTACCTACACACTCTTCCAATTTGACACCATCCTTTGCAAAGATGGATAATTACTCTTGTTTCGTTGCTGGTTTTCTCCTTGTGGCTTCTGACACAGCACACGCTCCTGGTTTTCATCCTACGTTAGTGGCTGTTCCCTCTCGCTTCCTATGGACTTTCCCTCTTCCCCACAGCTCCTTGACATTGGAGCTCCAAAGAACTCAGACCCTGGTTCTCTTCTCCTGTCTATTCACCCCCCGGGTGTCAGTGTCCTGGTTTATGCCAGAGACTCCGCATTTGCATCTGCAGTAAAGACTTCCTCCAGAGTCCAAACCCCCATCACTAGCCACCCGCTGGAAAGCCACACATCTGCACATTCAGCCAGACTCTCCCCAAACCGCAGATTTCTGTACCCATAGGCTCAATCAACATCTCCTTGTGAATATGCAATACCTCACATTCGACACGTCAAGACTTAACTTCTAACTTCTCAAATTCCCTCAAAGCATTTCAACTCTGCCCTTCCAACTTCTGAAGCCGCAAACCCTGGGGTCACCCTTGAAGAAGACTCTCTTTCTCTCCCACCCCACGTACGATCTCTCGGGACCTCCCTTCAAAATACGTCCACATGCTCCACACCTGGAAAGGACGGACAAGCTCGTCATGGATGGTCTCTCTGTATAGCACAACTTGTGTGCCAAGAATTTGGTACCGAAAATGTCTTTTGTATAGAAAGTTTAAGGGGAAGAAAATGTCCTCAAATGAAACATCTGTTTGGAGGCATTCGAGCGCAATCAAGGTAGCAGGGAGGTGTGGGAGCATGACCCCAGGGAGCGGCCCAGCTCAGGGAGGAGAGCCAAGAATCTGGCAGGGCTTTTCTGCTGGAAGCACCCGCTGACTCGATTAGAGGGGCTGAAGGCTGAGAAGCAGAGCAGAGCTTTCTCCCCGGGTCGGGCGGCTGGGGGACGCTCACCACTGCCAGGCAGCCTGTGTTCCAGAAACACATGGGCATCAAACTAGGGTGCGGGGAGAGTTGTGTCCTGGGAATGAGCAGAACAGACATACACTAATCACCTACCCGCTCCCCAAAAGAAGAGGGGAGGAAAAGAGGGAGCAGGAAAGCAAGGGAAACGAGAAAACCGTAAAGCAAACGGCAAACCCGCATTCCAGAGAGAACAGGACTTAGGCCAGCACTGCTTTTTCTACGAAGCCATTTGCTGATTTATTAGCACGAGTCCCGAGGCTGAAAACCCAGGGAGGAGGTGGTGGCTGGGAAGCTGAGCACAGGTCTCGTAGGTTCACAGTGAGACAGATTCGCAGGGAGGCAAAACGAAAGCTCAGAACCCTCCAAGCAGGAGACGCCCTGCGAAACCCGTCTGGCTGTCAGCGTCCCCTTGCTTGAAAAACATGCAAGGATCCCATTAAAACCAAGAGAAAAACAGACAATAGAAACAAACCCACAGCGATCCACAGATGTCGAGATTTCAGACACAGCCCTTCAAGTACCCATGGTTCACACGCTCGGGAAATTTAAGAACAAGACAGGGGATTTGGGCAGCACCCTGGAAGCTATGAAAATAAATCAAAAGGCAATTCTAGGAGTTAAAAATAGACATCCACGAATGCAGCTCCTAGACAGACAAATGCAATGGAAAATGGGCAGGAGGTTTAAACATGCACTTTGCGAACGAGGGTGTCCAAATCGGTCCGTTAAACATGGAAACACGCTCAATCTCATTAATCAGCAAGGGGATGAAAATTAAGGTCACAAGTGGGCACCACTATGGGCTAACGTTAAAAATCCTGATGCCAGCGAGTGGGGAGAAACCCTCTCGCCTTGTTGGTGGGAAAACTGTAAAACTGCTTTGCGGAAGTGTCTGGCCATACGTACCGAAGTTGAGTTCGTGCACGGTCGGTGCCGCAGCCGTCTCACTTCCGGGTACGAATATGCAACAGAGACGCATGAACAAAAGGTTTCCACGGCGTTACAGTGGTCAAAACAGGAATCAGCCCAAGGGACCGCCAGTTGCAGAGCGCGTGAGTGTGTGGTATGTTCGAACAATGCCATTCCATACGGCAACCACACGGGTGAACTCTCGTTGAAATCACCGGACGAAGCTTCCACGACGCTGAACAAAAAGCCAGTGCTCGGAGGAGATGCGTAGGGTGTGACCCCCCCCCCCAACGTGTGACTTCAAAAGCAAGCAGACCTACTCGACCGACGTTTTTAGAACTCAGGTACTGGTTGCCCTTGGGGAGTCGGTGGTCGGAGGGGGTGCTAGGGACACCTTCCACACGAACATTTCGGTTTGCGGTAACTGATGGAGCTGTGTGAGCGTACGGTGAGCACACGATCCCCTATGAGTAGACATTTAAGCATAAAATGTTGATTCAAAGGAACACTGGAATACCCTCTCTTCATCAGCTTCCTTATCGTCCCTCTGTCCCAAGCCCCTGTCCCCCAACCCCCACCCCCACCACCTGGATTTCTGCAATGACCTCCTGACAGCTTCTCTACTCTCCCCTTGCCTCCTGCGCTGTTACTCACAAGCAGGCAGCCAGAGTGGTCCTTTCAACCCCTAAATCTTGTGCTACATGGCTGGGTCCTTCCATTCTGACCCCATTTGAGACGGCTCTGTCCGTCACCTGCTCCACCCTTGCTGTTCAGAGTTTCTGTTCCTTAAATATATCATACGCATTCTCGCCGCAGGACATTTGCACTAGCTGCTCCCCTCTACCTGGAATGTCCTTTGCCCTGACTGTCCCTTGATCATATCTTTGTCACTGAGCCCTCAGCGTAAATCTCCCTGGCGTCCTGCCTGGATGCTCTGATCCAAAGTAAGCCACCTGTCACTCTCAGTCACTTAATTCTCTACGTCTTTCACTCACATCTATTTTCCTCCTTCCTTTCGGCCTCTTGCTCTCCTCCCCTTCCTTCTTCACACCTGCTCACTACCAGGAGACCCACAGAGCAGCGGGCTTTGTCTTCTTCCTGGGTGATCCCGAACACCTCAAATGGTGTTTTGCATATACACGAACATAATAATTAAGTGTGAAATGAGTAAAATAAGTTTGGAAAATGGAGCTCACTATTCCTCTCTCTTAGAGAGCCCTCATTTGCATGAGCACATTAATGTGTCAGAGAAGTCCCACAGCAGAAGAGAAACCTATGGAACCTGCACTCACTATTCCCTATCCTGTTCTGAACACAAGACACCATTTCTGCATACCCACTTTCAGAAACGCCACCTCTGAGCGTTTGAAGCTTCCGTTGTTGACAACCTCATCGTGCCAGACCTGGGCTGGGCTTCATACGCTCATTACCTCCGTCTCCATGACAACCCCAGGGGCTGGGCAGCCCTGCCCCAGTTTCAAACATGAAGAGGCTGGGGGTGGCAGGTTGAGGCGGCCCCCCTGGGATGCATGTGGGAAGCACGTGGTGAGGCTGGATGGCTCTCATGGCTGCCTTGCTCTTGGCCCCTCCGTTGTGTGAACCCAGTGAAAAATCCCAACCGAATGCAGAGCCTGGTAGTAGAGGGCGTTGACGGACAGCTGAAGTTTGGGCTTCCTGGACCGTGAGACCTTTGCATCCTTGCGATACATCCTTGCACCCCAGGTCATGGCCTTGGGACAGATTTCCCAGCACATTTTTAAAGTCACAAAACTGCATTTTATGAAACTCTTGGCCAAACAAACAGGAAAGGACTTAACAAATTCCCAATCTACCCAAGGGGATCGTTTATTAGACCAGCAGCTTACTTACAGGAGTCTGTTTCGTGCCAGTAATCTGGGGACATTCCAGAACCATCTCTCTCACTTGGGCTTTAATCCTTGCACAGGACCAGTTCTCACACGGTGTCTACCCCATGGCAGTGTCTGTCGGGAGGTGGGAGACTGGCTGGGAACAATGACCCCCCACTGCACAGGCTCCATTCCCTAGGGAGAACCCCTGGTGGCAACAAAGGAGATTTCTCACTGACACATGAATTCATTGACTGTGACAACTGTCTCTTTCCTCCCTTTTCCAACGTGTTCATCTGTAAAATAACAGTGACGAATCAGCTCTCTTCAGATTTTACTATCTCGGGGGTCTCCTTGAGCCTGAGATAATGGACGGCGAGCCAAAGTGTCAAAGTCCTTCCAGAGTCATGGAGAACTCTACAGACACCCTAACACGGAGGCTCCCTCCCCCCAGTGAACTGGGCAGTCCCCTTAAAGTCTGACTCACCAGCATCGTTGGCCCTGGGAGCAGGTAATACCTTGCTGGGGGGGCTGGCTTCTCCTCACTAGATGCCACTAGCACCTGCCCCCCCCCCCAATTTATAACAACCAGACACAGCTCCAGATAGTTCCAAACGTCTTCTGGGGGATAGGACTGCTCCCAGCTGAGAGTCGCTGATGTAGCTTAGTGCACGTTCTGAAATATGGGATGTTTTAAAGGAAATGGAGATGAATTAGTCAAATAATGGTACAGAACCACCAAAATGAAGTGTTTCCTTTGGGCGCTTATATTGATAAAAATATTAATTTCCCTTTTTTTAATGTTTATTTATTTTTTGAGAGAGAAAGAGAATGAGTGGAGGAGGGGCAGAGAGAGAGGAAGACACAGAATCTGAAGCAGGCTCCAGGCTCAGAGCTGTCAGCACGGAGCCCGGCGTGGGGCTCGAACTCACGAACTGTGAGATCGTGACCTGAGCCAAAGTCGGACGCTTAACCACCTGAGCCACCCAGGTGTCCCCCCAAAATATTAATTTCTTTAATCAGCAAATAACGTAGAGCGTGAAACACCATGTCATTCCTGGCCCTGGTCAGCTCCCTGCCTTACAGTCTAGGAGAAAACCAGCCAAGATAAATCGGTAGCTGGCAAATCAATTATAGAGAAAATAAGCCCGTGTGTCCCTGAGTGCCTGAGAAGGGGCGGCCAGCTCGAGGGGGCTGAGCCCCTCTCGGCAACCTTGTCCACGTTCGTCACGGCTTCTGTTGATGTCAGTTGTCACACATTTCACATCAGTGGCATACACACGAGCCCTTCCTTCGGTTCCAGGTCCCTGGCAGAACAAACTGGGAGTGGCCTCCGAGTAGCTGGGGCTCATCTCCCACCCGGTGTGGCCTCGTCAGAGTCGCCTCCGGGAGACCCGGGCCGGGGGGTGGGTTAGGGCAGGAGCAGCAACTGAGTCCTCCGACATTTAAAAGTAATGCGGTCGGGGGCGCCTGGGTGGCTCAGTCAGTTAAGCATCCAATTTTAGCTCAGGTCGTGATCTCGCAGTCCGTGAGTTCAAGCCCCGCATCGGGCTCTGTGCTGACAGTTCAGAGCCTGGAGCTTGCTTTGGATTCTGTGTCTCCCTCTCTCTCTGACCCTCCCCCATTCGTGCTCTGTCTCTCTCTGTCTCAAAAATAAATAAACGTTAAAAAAATTAAAAAAAAATAAAAGTAATGTGGTCGGAAGGCTTGGCATTTCCAGTCAGTGTCAACATTTCCGCCCTCCCCGTGGTTTTCTAACCAGGCGGCGGGTCCTACTTGTGAAAACATACTTCAAAACAAGTTCAACAGCTCGCACATCAGTGCAGGGCATGAAAGGGAACAGAGGCGGTTGTGCCTTTCCAATAAAAACTGTTCTGGAAGAAAAAAAGCAGTCATTTCGTGGTGTGCGTTTAACAGTGTAGAAAGACAAGAAGCCCGACGAATCTGAAAAGTAGCCCCAGATGCCATCTCCCAGGGAAACGGAGTCACCGTTGGACGAGAGGCTTGGCACTCACCCCTCTGAGCACTGAGTTTGGGCTCAGACACGTCAGCCCTCCACGAAGTCTCTGAGCTTCCCCACCACCACTCACTCACCTCTCCATGTGCTTTCCGCCGTGACCACTGCGGCACCCACCTCCTGGTCCCCGACCGAACTTTCTCCAGCATCAGACAGCAGCACAGACAAAGAGCAACGTTGATCAAAACCTGGAAGGCGTCAGCGGATCAGAAAGCTCGGTGCGTGTGCACACACGGTGTTCTTGCGAACCTCGCCACCAGTGAAATGCCCTTGCGATGCCCTTCACCCAGAGGAATCGGCATCCGAACATAGAAGATGAGAGAAGGCTGCAGAAGGAGAGAACGTTCTGGACTTCTTGGACACCTGCCTAGTTAAGCGGGTCCCTTCTGTGAGCTTGTCCCACGGGGAGGCGCCATGGACTGCTGTCCTCTCCCGCTGGTGTGGACGTTGTGCTCCCAGAAAGTACGCGGGGCAGCAAAACTGAAGTTCGCAAGACCGAGGCCGCGTAGACAACAGGAACCGAGGAAAGCACTCTCTCCACCCGCAGGTTACAGGGGTGGGGCGGAGCGCGCCAACATCTCCCAGAGGTGGTGAGGGCGGCGGGGTGAGGAACCGCGGTGGGTCCCCTTCCCCACTCCTCAGGCAGCCTCGCAGGGAGGCCTGCTTCCCCGTCACCCGCTCGGGGGTCGCTGCAGAACACAGGACAATTGTCAGGGCCCCACGAGAAGGGTGCTTGCGGCCCGGAAGGCGAGCGGGAGCCGCCGTGGCGTCCTCAGCCCTGGACCTGCGAGGCCGCCTGCGGCTCTGACCGACAGTGATGCTCTCTGCCCCAGACACGGACCGTCTCTGTGCAGCTCCCTTGTTCACGTAGACAGCCTCTTCGACATCAGTGGGGCATACAAAGTATAATTGTTTTCATGCACCGAAGTTGTCTGCAAAGCACCAAGCCCTGTGCTAAGTGCTTCTGAGAAATGATAACGCATGGCAGAGGGGTCGATGTTCAGCGCCACTCTCGTTGACACACATGTCCTCCTGGGCAAGAATTTCTTGGAACAAGTAGCAAGTTATGCCGATAATTAAGCTGTGGAGCTGTAAGTGTCTCTCGGTTCTCAGTCATTTCGACCACCTCCTTTGGTGGGTGCTGTTATCATGCCTCATTTTACCACTGAAGAAAGTAAGGCACGGAGACGTTAAGTCACTTGTCCGAAGCCACGCGGCTGGGAACCGGCAGAGGCAGGCTTTGAACTTGAGCTGCCTGGCTCCACAGCCCACATTCTTGATTCCCACATTATTCTGCCATTTGCAAATACAAGTCCAAAAAGTATGCGGGAGAAGCAGAAGCCTGGGAAATCTGCTGAGCTTTCCACAAAGCCCACGGCTTAATTAGGAACCACGTCACTCAGCAAGTCAGGTGACAGGGGACAGGGTATCTCTCCTTCCTGCTCCCGCGCAAGACGTCCCTGCCCCGGGGCGGCGGGAGAGAAAGGGCGATAACTGTCTCTGAGCACTTCTGTTTCAGGGCGATGGACTGAGTCCCACCGAGGTAAAGGCTTCAGGGTCAAGTCCTGGGGCTTTCACATACACAGTGTTTCCACTTCAGCACCATGACTGGTGCGACAGCAACACCGTGGCCTGAAAATCCACTCTGTCCTGCCCAAGCCACGCCCCAGCAACTGCTCAGAAACATTAGAGCTGTGTCCTCACTCCCCGCCTTCCACAATTCAGAGAAACGAGATTCACCCACACAGAAGCAGTGCCCTCCAGATAACGTCTGTGAGGCTCGAACCCCCCGGGCCAGGCTGAAAGAGCAACGAAAGAAATTGGGGCAGGAGGTGTGGGTGATGGGGAGCTGGTCTGCTCAGAGAACAAAGTTCCAATGTGCTTGGAGGAGACAGAAACCAGGTACAGGAAAGGAGCGGGAGTTTGGACCTGTCCAAAGAGGCAATGGGGAGCCGCAGAAGGTTCCAGAACAAATTGAGGCTGGGCAAGGACGACCGAGGCTCACAGTATCAGAAAAGCAGTGAAGCAAACTGCTGACGGGCACCACGTCCGTGACCCGCAGAACGGTGTTTCGTCGGGAGACAGCAGAGCCCGGGTAAGTGATTCAGGGAATGCAGGTTTAGCTCTGACCCACCAGGCGGTAGTTAAGCATTATATCTGCTCTGCTCTCACCTCCGAATGGAAGCAAGTTCATATACGATCTCCCTGGGAGGAGGAATCCGCTGAGCGAGGGGCTTTGTCATCAAATGCAGCCTCATGCTGGCGCATGGAAGGAACACCACCTCTCCCATATATAAAATCGATTCTGTTCTATATTCAAAGGCCTTTAAACGTGAGAGGAGCAATCTGTCTTCGTTTATGGCTGTGGGTGGTGGAAAGAAAAGCTGCCATATTAAATAACCCCGCGGCGAGCAGGCGAAGGTCATTACCATAAGGTGCATAACCTTCCAGAACCCAGTGGGCGGCGGCTGACAGAGCTGCAGCAGGGCAGGGAAGGCGGCCGGTGCGGAGCGGAGGGGCCCTGACACGCTGGGGCTGTGCCAAGTGTCTGGCCGTGCGGGGGCCTTTGGTGGTGTTACGGGCTGAATTGTGACACCCCGCCCCAAATTCATATATTGAAATTCTAACCCCTGGTAGCTCAAAATGCGACTGTGCTGGGAGATAAGGTCTTCACAGAGGTAAATAATCAAGTTAAAATGAGGTCGCTGGGGTGGGCCCTGATCCAAGACCACATGGGGGGGCCCAGGCAGGCACAGAGGGATGACCACATGAGGACGCAGGGAGAGGACGGCCGTCTGCGTGCCGGGATGAGGGGCCTCTGAGGAGCGAGCCCTGTGCACGCCTGTATCGTGGCCCTCTGGTCTGCAGAGCTGTGAAAGAGTACGTTTCTGTAGTCTAAGCTCCCCCTTCCCCATCTGTGTGCTCTGTGCTGGTGACCCCAGGAAGTCATACAGACGGTTTAGGCATAAGCGTAAGCCCACGTCCCATGCCCGAGGCCAGCCAAAGGTCACACAGCTGGTGACAAATTAGCTACTCACAACATGGGCCGTCAAAATTAATAAAACTTCTTATTTTCAAAAACTATTAAGAAAGGAATAAAATACTTTATGAGACTTTGTGTAAGTCAGTTTTTCATAGAAACGGCCACGTTGACTTTCAAAAAACGTTGGGTTCTCCTCTCTGCCTCCTGCTGTGCAGCCTGGCAGGCACGTGTGTCCCATCTTCTGCCCCAGGGTCCCCGTCACCCTCCCTGCTGACCCCGCCTCCGCAGGCCGTCGGCATGGGGCCCGCCCAGAGCCGTGTAGTTCCCAGGACGGTGAAGCAGACCGGAAATTCGCAGGGATAAACGAAAACACGAGGCACAACTCTGACTAGCTCTTTTGCTCCTTTGGCGAGCACGGTCAAATGTTTGCAGGTCGCAACGCGTGCAGTTTGTTTAGGGGAACTGGCTCCCAAGGCCCTGCTCCCCCTGAAGAGTGAGCGGTGAGGCAGAGTGCTCGGGCTGGCTATCTGCACATCAGAAACCGATTTCGGCCCTCCAGCGTCCCTTGGTGGCCTGCAGCCTAATCAATCCTTGTCTGCCCCGCATTCCTGGCTGGCTCCCTCACCCTTCCTGGGCTGCAGGGGCAGGGATGTGGCAGTCGTGGGGAGGGGGCAGCTGGGGAAGTTAGGGGACGCTCTCCTTGCCCTGGTAGAGACGCAGGGTTAATTGGCTGAGAGCTGCTTACAAAGGGGGCAGGGGGCACCGATTCACCCCGGAGGCACGTGCTTCAGAACCAAAACTGACCAATAAGATAAAGCAGCTGCCCATAACCCCAATTACCCAAGAATAATAAGACTCAGCAGATACCTTCAAGGTGTGGGTGCTATTTGTACCTGCTCAGCAGTTTCCTCGCAAAAGCCGGCTATTTATATCCATCACCTCCATCCTGGACTTGATGGGAACCAAATGTAGTCCCTCCCATCAGCAGGGGTCTCAGGCAACATTTTATTTTTACGAACATGGCTGTTAGATCCGGAGAGAAGAAAAGTTCGTTCTGTGCTCACTGAAGGGGACAGAGTGCAGCGAGATGCCCACCTTGGCGTGACTTTGTCAAGGCCCTTCAGCTGCTCTTGGACACCTGACAGCCCGGGTGGCAGTGTCACCCCGAGACGGCAAACAGCGACCCAGCTGGGCTGTGATTTGTGTGTAACTCACATTCTCTGTGGGGCCCCCGTCACGGTGCCCCACAAGGGTTCTGCTCTTTCCCTCACCTGTCTCCTACTTCCCTGTCCAGCCCTCACGAGAACGGATGTCCACCACTCATCAGCCGTTTCAGAGTCCCACCTCTCGGAGCCCTTTGATTTTGGCTCTCTAGGGAGGACCTAAACATCCAACCCAGACAGCTTTCGGGGCAAGTCAACCTGTCGCCTCTCCTGGTAATGCAGTTGCCTGTTCGCATGGACATCTTGAAACCTGCCAGCCATCTCAGTGTAGATGCCCAAGGCATCAGAGAGGAGCCCAGCCGAGGCTTTGGGTGTCTCTAGATGCAGCCACAGTCTGAATATACCCACGGAAGATACCAAGTGAAAACTACCACACTGAGCCCAGTCAACCCACAGAACTGCAAGGGATATTATTAAGTTGTTTTACAGTGCTTTGCGGTGCAGCGAAGGATACGAGAACACTCCGTTGTGCCACGTGTACCGATACAGTGAAGTCCCAAAAGAATAAGTAATTTATGAGGCCAAAGACTATTAAAGGATTAGGTTGAGATTGAGATGGGAATGTGCCTGACTTCAAAGACCACTTTTCCTCTTAGACCTTAATCCTGACAGAAACAATGGTCACATTAGAGTCAGACTTCACTGCCCAATCTAGACTGGGGAGAAGGCTTCAAGCCGCCTCTAACCCATCCCGCCACCACCATGGCCTGACTCCAGCTGGGCCCACTGGGCTCTTTTTCCTTGTCCAATTGCACCTGCATACCCAGAAATAGTCCCCACCCCCACCCTGGAGGACAGCGCTCTCAGCATCCCATCAGAATCCAGAGCTGCCCACAGAACCGTCCCTGGCCGCCCGTACATCAGCCAGAACGCCAGTGATGAGGAATATACATCAAGCTGCTGCTGTGTGAGCCTTCTGCCTGCTGCTTGCACGAGCGTCTGCTTTCAAAAATGCCATTACACCCTAATGATCCACTCGGAAGCATCAACTTTTCAGCCTGCCCAGCTGCTGCAAAGGGCCGTTATGGCTTCACTGCAAAGATAAAAGAAAATTCCTGAAACTGATCTTAAACTATGTTTTACTAGGAGGCAATCTGGCTCTGTGGTACCAGCTGATTAAACTGTGAAGGTCACTTTCACAAGAAGCATAGAGCAACCAGAGCTGGGTGACCCTTGGGTCCAGCCCCTTCCTCATTCCGACCTGGGGTTGATGGGCCATGCTGGCCACAGTCAGGAGTCCGGCCATGTAGAGGCACAAGGCGTTTGCCTGAACTGCCCACCCCTGGGGCCGTAACAAATGCCCTGAGCCCCAAAACTGGTCAGTCGGTTACCTGCTACGCTTGAGGAGTCACAGGCCCAAGGGCGTCTGACATGCCACCAGCTAGGAAACAGTATCACTTAAGAAAAGCAGGAGCCCACCCTGCAAAATGGTGCTGGTAGGGGCAGGATGGAGATGGATTTGGTCAATTAGTTCTGTTTTGGCCAAAAAAAAATGCATCAAGTTAAGTGAACCAAATGCACCTTCCTTGTGGGTGTGCCTCCTCTCTGACCCTAATGATGGCAATGAGATGATGATGACATTGATGGTAATGATGATGATGATGGTGGTGGTGATGATGACATTGATGGTAATGATGATGATGATGGTGGTGGTGATGATGACATTGATGGTAATGATGATGATGGTGGTGATGGTGGTGTTGATGGTGATGATGGTGACGGTGGTGACGACGATGACACAGTAATAATCAGAAGGATCAATGTTTGTTGAAGGCACTTACCTGCACCAGATACTTACTTACCAGGAATTACTCCATTTAGCCCTTCTCAAAGTAAGAGGGACCAAAGTGACCTCCCTGCAGCCATTGCAGCCAGGAGGGATGGCCCTGGGATTCTGGCACCAGTTTATTCCTAAACACGAACACTTAATCAGTGGAAGCCCCTGAATCTTTCTCTCTGTTCCTCCTTGCCTCACTCAGATTCATCTTCCAAGGTGTACAAGAGTTATGAGGGATCTAGATAAGAATCCAGCGTGGTAAAAACTGGTCTCTTTAAAGCACAGGATTCGCATTTCTGTTTTTCTCAAGGTTAGAAGGAAGGTCTTAGGAATTTTGCAGGCTGTTATGTATTATGGGACAACCGCACAATACTGGCAAAATGCCTGTCTTTCGTCCGGGTACAGCTGATGAGCTGGGAAACACTTCTCACCTTAATTCTACCCACTTATATTAAGTACCTACTATGTGTTGAGCCCACCCTGCTGCCCGTGTGTGTGGAGACACAGGGCAATCCAATGTCACCCAACAAGTACGTTGTTAAAAAGGTTTCCCCACAAATATAGCATGATGCATTATTAACATATTGTTAAATACAGTTGCATGATTTTAGAAAAATGAGTTCTATCTACATGTAAAATTATGTTATTATTATGTGCATATATTAGAAGATTAAGTAGTCAAATAACCAAATACAGCAACAATAACTTGCTATGCTTTTTCACATAATTTTGCTTATGATATGTTGATTAAACTCAAGTTCATTATTCCAGACAATATTGACCTACTTTGCTCCACTTAATATCAGCCAAATAGCACTTTCAAATATTCTCATAACCATCAAAACTGTCCTGTCCTTGATAAATGTGTCTCTCACATGAAACTTCAACTTTCAGGGCAACTGCTGGTGCAGCACAGAATGGAGATGCCAATTTTTCAGACTGGAAACCTCCTTCCTTAAGGACAGGGAGCCACAAGGTCACTGCTCCATTCTGGTCATGCCTGTGACCACATTATATCTTTCTCAGTCTCTCTCTTTTTTTTTTCTCATTTGGGGAAGTCAGGAAATGTTTTTGCTCTGGGAGGTTGGTCAGAAAAATCCGTGGAAGAAGGAGGATTTTCAATTGTGTCTCCCCACCATTCCCTGTCATGTTGCCTTGTTTCCTAGATCAGACAAATGCCAGCAGCGCTGCTCAGACTGTCCTCACCAGACTGGACGGAAAGCCTGACACTCCAGCCAAGCGGCATCCTTGAATGTGAACATTGCTTACCTCCAGCCTTACACACAAACAGGACCACCTCCCCAAACACTCTCCTCCCTCCCCAGTCTCCTCCCTTCAGCTCTCTGAAAATAGGTGAGCTATTTTCACAGGTGGATGCGTCCACCTGTGAATATCTCCCCAAGGCTGGGGCAGCTGTTGCCCATTTGTGGTTCCATCAAGCCTGACGGCACTCATCCCATTAAATCGCCATTGCCTGTTCGTTTGTCCCAACGAGACTCTGAGCTTGGGGACATTACCTGGTTTGTTGTGGTGTCCCCACATCTGACAGAGGGTCTGATCTACCATAGATGCCTAATAATATTGTTGAATGAAGTGGATTGAGACATAAAATCCTGGAACTTACAACCTACAGGAGCCTTTGGTTGATCCCACTTCCCCATGCCTTCAGTCAGCAAACATCTAAATCCCTGAGGACAGTCAGTCTAATCTGTTCTGTTCTGTAAGTTTTAACAAACTTGGTGAAACTAGGGTGTGTGTCATCTACCATAGATGGAAAACAGGCTCAGAAGTCATCTTGGTGTTCATTAAGAGGGTCGGATATTTTAATCATGCCATCCTGCCCTGTCTAAATAAAGAACAGCTCCTAACCCATTATCAAGTTATGTATTTATTCATTCATTAATTAGTTAATTAATTAAACATGTACTAAGATTAGCCATGTGCCAAGAAAGCCATGTCAGATATTAGAAAACAAAAATTATTAGAGACACAGTTTAAGGAACTCCCTGGCCAATCAGAGAAGACGAGGTAAGTCTGATGCACAATCAGTGTGTGGGGATGGAAGGTTGACTAGACAGAGGACACAACAGGTGAGCACTGAGACTTGGCCTTGCTGGGACCACATCCTGACCCTCCCTTCAGGTGACATTCACTTGCCAGCCTTAGGATGCTTGCCTACACAGGCTCCCAGACCCCACCAACTCCATTGGGTTCCCAGGCACTCACCCTAAGCAGTGGTGGGTGGAGACCCTGGGGTGGCTGCTCTAGCCCTGTGAGCCCTATTTACTCCCAAGTAAAACAAGGGGCTTGGGCCAAGATGATCTCCAAGGGCCCCTCAGGCTCTAGTCTTCTGTTGGCATTGAGACACTTCAGATGGCAACTGGCTTGTCCACGGGCAATACTCTGTTTTTCTTCTGAGCTACAGAGACTCTCATCACTGAAGCAATCACATTACTCCTCACAGCCGCCCTAGAAGCAGGGGAGGGGCTGGTCATTTAAAGTTGGGGGGAGGCGTTACGTGTCTGTGTCTTCATGAAGATCAAACCACAATTCAGGCTCTCCACCGCTCTGTGGGACATGGGGCCTTTGCCACAAAGGGGCTGGTTCTTTCCAGAAGCTCACAAGTGGTGGTTTGCTTCTTATAGGCCAGAAAGAACAGAGCAAATCTGAGTCCTGAATTTCTATTTAGCAGATCAAAGGTGGAGAAAACAAAAAGCATATTTTCCAAGTGTGTGTTTCCATCCCGTGCTGGGGTTTTCCTGGTTTGGAACATTTCTTCATAAGAGCTCATACACATTTTTTAAAAGAAAAAGGATGAGGTCAATATTTATTATGGTTTTCCTGAGTTCTCATGAGGTACCCACGCTGAATGAAATGTCAGCTCTGTCCCCTCGGCTTTCCCTGGAAACCCAGGCTTCAAAGTTTGCTAGTAGCTAAACTAGTCCTTTGGAAGGCTGAACAGAAATGAAAACCCAAAAGGGCCACTTTTATTCTATTAAATAAGGGTCTCGAACTTCTCAGTCTCTGGACCCTTTTATGTTCTTAAAAAAATATTGAGAATCCCACAGATTCTCAGATTCAGATATTTGATACCTATTCAGATATTGATATCTATTCAGATGTATCATATTCATTGATATTGATATCTGTTCAGATCTATCATGAAATTAAAATTCAGAAGAATAAAACATTTATCATTTCATTAAGCTAATAAGCCTACTACATAGTAATATAAACATTTTTATAAAGAGAAATATATTTTCTAAAACAAAAATATTAGTGAGGAGAGTGACATTATTTCACAATTTTTGCAAATCTCTTCATCTCTGTCTTTGTAGAAGACAGTCGAACCCTCACATCTGCTTCTCCATTCAGCCAGTGATGATGCTACATGTCAAGTACCAAGGCTCCAGGCTTTAAAATCCAGAGTTCAAAATTCCTGTGCTATCACTCACTCTCTGTGCGACCTCGGATAAGCCATCTAACTTTCGGGCCACATCAAGTCTTTGTCTCCACAACGGGACTGGTAACACCCACCCTAGGTTGTTATGAGGCTGAGACAGGACGTAGTTGATGTGATAACACAGCCCTTGGCTCCCAACTGGCTTCCCTAAAACTCTTCTTTTCCAGAATGCATCCTTCCATATGCAGGGATCTATCTGATTGGTAAATTCGGGGCACTCCTGAAAGTGCCCTTCTCCTCCTCTGGGGTCCACCATGGGGAGTCCTGGGAAGGGTGGGAAGGTCTACCCAATGCCTCCAGCTCACAAGGCTTGCAGAACTGGAGTTGTGTCATCCAACCTGACCTCCACCTGTAAGATAGTTCATGTGTTAGACTCCATTGGATCCTTCTTCTGTATTTTATTTCCCAATTTGGTCAGGAGCTGATTGTGGCCGGAGAATGATGAATGGTGTCATATGGGGCACCTGAAGATCCCAACAGCTATCATCATCAACACCATCATTGCTATCTTCGTCCTTGTTCATGACATGACAGCCGTTTCACTGTGGCCATTGGGAATCAAGTACGTACACACACCACCCCCCAATATGTATGTAACAGGCTTGTAAGTCTGCTTCAAATTGCACAAATATAAAATACTTTAAAATCCTTTTATAATCTAGACATCATTAACTGAACTCAGGATTAAGGGAATAAGTATACATTGAAATTTGGGATTTCAGTAACCCATTACAATGAAAAAATGTCAGTTAATTATTTTACCAAACAGCACTGACAGCCATACCTAGAAGGAAATGGATTCTCTTGTGTGTGGGAGAAATTTGAGGACAGTTGCTTAAGTTTCCATAATTCCTTTATTCATTTTGTGTGGTCACTGCATTTATCTCAAGGCTTGTGGGAGGCTCTCTGATACCATAGCTGAAAAGAATACAATCATTCTGGCATGGCTCAGTACCCTGCCCTGGAGCACAGCCAACCCCACAAATACCCAGGAAGCTTCGTTCTGGACTAGAGTCCCAGGATTGCTAAGTGGACACTGACTGCCAGTGTTTTATGGACCTCATTTCTACAGCCATGGCCCTTTGCCCCCCTCCTCGTCTCTAGGAACATTTTACATTGGTTTATACAGTTGGATAAAGTTCCAAACTCATTTCTAATTCAGTTGTAGAGGTATTTGAACATCTTAATCTAGGCAATTGGCTCCCAAGGCCATAGTTCTGGGGAACCTTTTTTCCTCCCTGGCCCCCTGGACTGGTTAGTCATTGCTACATTAACTCATTTGGGCCACTAGGGTGCCAGCTGGGTCCCTGAGGCAGGGGACAGCTAAGAGCACCCTCATTAGGAACTATCACCAGAACCTTTGCTGGGGCTTAAATAATTAGATCCACTTAATGAAATGGGGCCAATTAACTTCCAGTTTATGACCAAGAAATAATTTCACCATGTGGTCAGACTGTGCTGCAGGAGGAGACTCACACTGCTTGTATCCCAGGAACGAGGAAACGTTACCCTGGTTAACGCGTGTGGGTTCTTGCTGGGAATTCTTCATGGTACCTCTTCAATAGCACTAAACATAAACCGATCTGGGGGTGCTTGGCAACCCCAGCCTCCCCAAAGCATCCATCATATACATATGGTTCCAGAAAGCATTTCTGGTAGGACGGTTCCCCAAGTTCATCTTGTAGAAGAGAAGCCATTAGATATGCCCATTTGGCCTCTAGCCCTCCCAGGATGACAAAGGGAGCCTATGGTTATATCCTGTGTGGACAATCTGACCCACAGAAGCCTGAATATCTGTGAGGCAGGATGGCAGCCCCAACATGGCCCATGTACTGCCTTCAGGGCTTTAACCCCTCTGGCTGCAACCTTTCCTCCCTTCACTACTAGCCCAACCCCCAGAGCCATCTCTCTTCAGTACTACCCAACCCCCAGAGCCATCTCCCTTCAGTACTAGCCCAACCCCCAGAGCCATCTGCCTGAAGGCTCATTCCCAAGAATCTTGCTTTTTTCCTGGTTGCTCCCCAGCCACAGCTAAATGCATTCCCCCAGGGGGTTTTGGCAGGTTGTCAGATGCTCCCTGGTGACATCAAATCCAACCATACTCCAGGGTCCACTCTCCCCAATGGTGGAATCTTATGGCATCCAGATAGGCTGGAGAGGTTTGGGACCTGAGTCCCTAGCTTCACACTCTTCCAGTGTCAGTTTGTACGACTGGGTGTAGCCCAGTAAGGTGGAACTTCACAGAAATGCCCAGCTACCTCCTCATTTCTCTTACAAACAATGAAGCACATGGGCCAGGTGCCTTACTCTAAAATGTTTTTAAATTCTTCTCTTAGCCTAATGTTGTTTTTTGTTCACATAATAGGCATGGCCCAGGGATCCTTACAGGAGAGGAGAGTATAGACACAAAAAAGACATGGTCCTTCTCAAGAAAACAGTAGGTGGGTCAATACAAGTGCCCAAATAACCTTGATATAAAATACCCTTCTGGATATGTGCTGCAAGACAGGAGGAGATGAAAGGCTCAGTGGAAGAAAGATTACTTGAAGGGAGAGATTCAGGGAAGGTTTCATGGAGGAAATGCCATTTGTGAAGGGTGTTGGAAGACTTAAAGTGGGATAGCAACGTGACAGAAATAGGGGCAAACATAGTAGTTTGCAATAATCTGGGAGGTAGAGATTGGAAGAATGGAAGGAACCAAATGTAAGATAGATCCAGGGCATAAAACTGGCACCCTTCATGACTGCTTGGGCGTGCATGCTGAGCGACAGGGAATGGACATGCATGACATCCAGGTTTCCAGTTGGAACACTGCATAAAAGGTGACAGTGTAATCATTAAGTTTCCAAGTTGAGTTGGGACGTGATTAGTTTGTGAAGGAAGTGGGGCATCCAAGTGGAGATGTCTATTAAGAAGTTTTGGAAACCTGTCTGGAGATTGGGAGAGTGGCTGGACCAGGCATCAAGTTAGGAGTCACGGGCATAGAATTGATAATGAAATGAAAGAAAGAAACTAATCACCTAAGTGGGAGTAAAAGGAGGAGAAGAAGATCCAGGTACATAAAAGTGAAGGTGTGGTCAGAGGGAGAGATACATTCTACAAAGACAGACAAAGGACAGCCAGAGAGATAGACACCAGTATGGTGATCAATCAACATGTCTCTTCTTCATCAGACTTTTCTTCCGAGAGGTTAAGGAGCACAACTGGTTTGCCTAGCTCTCCATGTCCTGGAACAGCCAGGTTAACCTGGCACAGCCATGGTTAGTTAGCCAACACATGTTTATGGTTGAGCCACAGAAGAGCAAGAAGTGTGGGGTCATGGTGGTTAGAAACCTTATAAAATGTGAATCAATCAGAAGGCGAGTGCCTTGGATCAAGGCAGGTCCTCGTGGGTGCATATCAAACCCACCTCTGTCTGGCATTTCCCACGTCACCAAATCATCAAAGGGAACTATGCATGTTGTTGACACTGAAGGACAAACTCCACTTCAAGGATTGGAAAAAGTATTGAGATCTCAATCTCCCTCCCTTTCCGGAACTTGCTGGGGGCTGTGGCCCCTTGCTGTGAACAGGGATGAGGAAGAGTGATGAATTTATCCCACATAAAACAGAGCAAGCACCCCCAGAGAACTAAGACATCACCAGGCTCCTTCTCTGCCTACTATTCCAACTGCTTGCATTTTATTCTGGCTATTCTCAGATGACAGTTCCTATTCAAAATGCAAATTCCCACAAAAAAGTTCACTTCTTTTTAACCTTTCATCCATCACTTAGCACCTTCATGTGCCTATAGAGCCCTATGTTTAAAAAATGATCAGAGGGAGATCTAGGAGGGCACTGGGCTTCTTATGGAAAGAAGTAAGGAGCACTTGGGAAGGAAAAAAAAAGAAAAGAAAAACAAAACTAATAACACTAAAACCAGAGCACAGAGCCACAAACCCCAGCTTACAAATCTGGCCTGGAACTTGGTAGAAAAATCTGTTTAGAGAATTTGCAGATGTTAGATACATAGAGTTTGGGGGTTTGATGTCTTTACCATCAAGTCTGGACTCAGAGGTTAACTTGCTAAATGCCAGGGAAAAGTCTGTCCACATAATTTAGGATCCTGTTTGGACTTTTCTGAGCTCTGAACAATAATTGAATCCCCAGATACTTAGCAGAATCTGACCACACATGGTGAAATTATTTCTTGGTCATAAACTGAAAACTTAATTGGCTTCATCTCTTTAAATAGATTCAATTATTCAAGCAACAATGAATCTTGTAGAGGTACTTACAAGTCCGGGGTGACTGTAAGAGATGAAGGTTTAAAGCATGCTACCCAAAAGCCTTTGCAAACTGCCACCAAGGAGCTTGCAGATTGGGAAGGGATTTATTTGTGCTTATAAAATATAAAAACTGCCCTCTGTGGTACGATTAGATCTGATGCAACCAGCTTATTAAAAATTAATGCAGCCAAGAAATGATGCCCATATGTATGATGGAGTTCAGCATTGTTGAAAACGGTGGGGAGTTTCTGAGTGGGGATCTTAGGCCTACAGCCCACCATATCCTCAGCCTCTCAGAGCAAGCAGCTAAATTACATACCTGAGGCCATCTTTGCTTCCACATGCCGCTCAGTGATATTCTTCGCCTTCAACTTGGCTTACGATTGGACTCTAAATGAGAAAGCTAATTCCTAAAGCTCACAGAGGAAATGCAGAGTCATGGCTGGATTCCTCCCTAGGCATAAGACTTCCTTCTACACAATAGACATCCTTGGGTTTAGCTCAAAAAATGTCCTTTGTCCCCTCCAGCTTTGATCCTGACTCTGAATGTTAATCAGTCCCAGAATAATGTGTCTGTAGTTAGCTAAGAATCTGACTCAACCTCCAACCTCTGCCTGTTGCCTTATTAAAAGTTGCTTCACATCGCCCTGACCCTGTAGCACAGGCATGTTATGTCCTTGCACACCTCCTCTAGCATGCATGAATTTCCTTCTGAAAGAACATGCTTAGAAGCAAAGTTGACTCATTAACCTTAACCCAGAATTTCACTAACGCAAAGATATCTGAAACTTCAGGGTTACATGGGTTAATTAGGAAGCAATATCTACCTTTTCTTTAAGCCATTGAAGACAAGAGATGAGATCAATGAGTTGATGGTCACAGGCATGCTTCACCATGTGGGGGCAGATGGGTGGGTAGATGGCGAGTGACCCTCTTCCAGGTTGGATTTTTCTCTAATAAAACTGAGAGAAGACACACACCCTACCATCAGGTTCCTGCAGAGGTTCAGAGGGAGAAGATGATGGAATCAACTTTTGGGGAAGGGTGTTACCTGTTCCTAGAGAGGAATAGCCCTGCTGCGTGGAGCTGTCCAAAGGGTTCAGTACTGAAAGCATGTATGTCTTGAAATACCAATACATATGGCATTTATCTCCCCAGGTTCCAGACTGGGCCATATTTGAAACAATATATTGAATGCCTTTCTGACAAAAGGACTAAGGGTTCACTCTAGCTTTTAACCATTGTTTGGCCACTGGCTCGACCCTCCAGTAAATGGCATGTCTAACATAGGATCACATGGGGGGGAGAAAACCATCAGGAGACATCTTGTAGGATGATGATGAATTTCCCAACATCTTAAATGAACTAAAGGGGTAGGAAACCATTGATGTCTAATTTTCCCATCAGAAGGCCCCCGTCTTGCCTGACTGTGACCCTCCATTGACAGAGCAGTATAGAAAGCTTTGTCTTCCTTGAGCCTTATCCCCTAAGATGGAGCTCCCCTCCCAAACAATTTCAGGGTGACATTGTCATTTTGACATTTATGCAATATACCTATACACATCTTGACTTTTCAAAAAAATTATTTGAAGTGAAAAGTGCAAATCTAGTGTAAATACGGAATTAATTAAATCTATCTGTGCTTTAGTCTTTTCAAAATTAACTTACAAAATGTTTGCCAGTAAAATTATTAACATGTAACTCTGAAGATAATGAGTCAGTTTAAGGTTATTTAATTACTGGTAGAGTCACAGTATTTACACTAAAGTATTTTTCTGCAGCTCTAATCTCATGTGATATGACTCTGAAGGGTTTTCGAGTTTAGCCTCTCCTGAGATTTCATTTGGATAATTATCTTCACCTGAAAGAATGACATCTGTCGAGCAAATGGAGTCACTGGTGCTCGTTTGGGTGGGCGTCTTTGAAACATATGTCTGTGTTGATAGAGAAGTCACTCTTGAGGATTAATTGATCATCATCCCTGTGTGCTGTGAGGTTCTGGTGGATCAGAGTAAGTCCTGAAAGCTTAGTTAGCCCCTGGCTCCTTTTCTGCAGAGGGTTACTTGGGTGTGGCTCAATGAGCACCAAGTCCCAGTTTTTCATGGAACCAGTAAGGGCAGCTGAACCTCCACAACAGAGGGCCTGACTACCCATTGGGTTCTTGCCAGAGAGCACAACATCATCCCATTGAGTGGCCTGTGCTGGAGTTGCACTCAGTTATTCAGCCCCGGTGTGGACTGAGATAACCGCCATTCTTGTGGGTTCCTGCTGAGCAGTGAATTCTCCTCCAACTTTCTCCCAAACAAGTTCTCTTTCCTACAGGTAATCCAGCCAGGTTTCAGAGCAGTTTGCCTGGAGCAAAGGCCTTCATGTTGTGATCTATCAAAGAGACTGTATGCATCAAACATGGCAGCCCCCTCTTTGATAATGCTTCTTCTCCAACCAGGTTGTCAATAACTGACCTTTATTTAATGACAGAGAAAGTCAGAAGACTGCCATGAACAGTAGGGACAACACAGGGAGACGCAGAGGCTCCAAGGAGACACTTCAGCAAGGTGCTGGGTCTCTTCTTTTCTTGGATGGAGTAGCTTATAGGGGACAGAGCTGGGCTGGTCTAAAGAGAGCTAAGCACCACAGATTCAAACAGGTGCTGATTTCATGATGACCACCCTTGAGACCCCGTGGTATGGCCAGCCAGAACTAGCCATGGTGGGAGGGGGCAGTGTATGTGTATATGCGTGTGTGTGAGGGTGCATAGAGTGTAGTTCCTGAGTCTTGGAGCTTACTATTGGGGAAACAAAATAGGCATGCACCGTCAACTAGAGAAGAATATAAAACAGAATATAATAAGGGTAAAACCAAGTGGTGCATAGTCAGGACCTTGGGATCCAGAGAAAGTCTTCCACAACCCATGTTCCCCTTTTGCAGTAACAGAGAAAGGGTTCTGGTGGCCCAGAGGGAAGGAATCTGTCCAGTTAGAGACATTGGAAGAGTAGGGGGAGCCTAGAGAAAGTCTTGAATATTGGGGGGGAAGAAACCCTTCTATTTGGAGTTTAAAGTCTAAGGTTCCAGTTCCAATAAATCCTGTGGAAATCAGAGATGCTCTTATCCATGGAAGGGCCATTCTCAGACCACTTAGCTATGTGACTTTTGCAGGTTTATTCTTTAGTGGGACAAAATGCCCTTCAGGTCTCTCTGGATAATGTCACTGGCTAAAGAAATTCTGAGAGCATATGCTCCCCCAAGTTCTAACCTTTCAAGTTCTTCTCAGAAGATTTCTCTAGTCCTGCCCCTTCTCTAGGAGCTGGGATGGAACCAGACAGTGACTCCCTGCCAACGCAGACTTCTTATCTGTCAGTAGAGCAGCCTATGCAGCCTTAGAGAGAAGCCCATGAGGTTGGAGTCATGCAGCTGATTCCCTGGCTCTCATGAAAGGGACATGACTTTGTGGCTCCTCAGTTACATGTGAAACAGTTACATCTACAGATGATGCCAGTGCCCTCAGAACACCTGGATGTGCTCAACAAGACGGGTGAAGGTTTTTTTTCTTTCATGTTGTTTGTTTTGTTTTGTTTTTCTTCTCATGTCTTGGCTACAACCAACCTTGGGACTCCCAAATAGACATCTGGTTCTCCCACATCTTTCCCTTGGCCAGGGGTGGGGCCAGACCAGCAACCAGCCTGTTCAGCCTGGGAGCTGGGCTGTAGGGTTCCCAAATCTAACACAAAATGCTGACATTTGAAATGCAGCTCATTCTTTCTAGGAAGGTCTATAGCTCTTCATGCTCAGAAACAAGGAAGCCAATTTCATGCTTCAGGGAATCGGTGGATGGTCTGTGGGGTCAGGAAGGGACTCCTTCACTTGGGTGGGCACAGCCACTCTGCAGGTGATGAGCCCGAGAAGCCGCAGATTTAGAATCTCTGGAGACACGCAGAGTGGCCAGAAACACGCTGGGATCATGGGCACCAAGGGGAAATGCAATGATTAACACAAAATCCAGCAAAGGATGGGGGAGGGGGGAAATTGATGGTTTTAATACACCACCCTCCCTCTCATTTTTAATAACAGTGTTGCCTTTGCAATATTATCTCCGTTAATTCTCACCCCATTCCATTCGCTTTTGTTTTCACACGCTTGTGCTGTAATTTTCAATTTAATTAGTTGCAGTTCTGTTAGATAGCAACAGGTCCTAGTTTATCTCGGCAGCTAATACTGCTAATTGTTTATCCAGCCTTCAGTAATATCTCATTAACTTTATAGGCTATCGTTTCCACATCATCTACAGAATTAATTTTCTGCAAATCTAGAGATGTTGGTGCTTGTGAACATTTTCTCTCAGAAACACAGCAAAACCAAACAGGAAAAAAACAACAACAAAAAGCATCTGGCAAAGTTGGAGGAGACCATGTCATTTGCTGCTGCGTGTCCCTCAAGGAAATAACGTCTAGAGACAATCTTTCCTTCATTTTATTAAAAAGAACCCACCTAAGTAATTCATCATTTTTATAATAGCCATTATCCATAAGGCATTTATGGATATGCAGATGAGAGTTGAGATGTGCGTGTAGACTATTTGGATGCAGCACACACGGGCCCTCCAATTACTTGCCTTAATATAATGAAGTTGTTATCCAGATGATTTTTATGTTATTCATCTTGACTTCTCAGAACATTTAACAACCGCCCCCACCTCCTCATTTAGAAGATGGGAGCGCATGGTTCAGCTGTAACCCACCTCAACCCCACCTAAGAGTCTGACACCAGTTCTGCCCTTCTTCCTCGCCCCTCCCCTGCCACATCTGAGCCAAGGTGCGAAATGCTTTCCCTTCACATGCCTCTCCTCCCCTGCTCCAGAGCTGGCCTCTTTGTAGCCTGTCTGGTCCCTGGTGTTCGAGACAAAAAAAGATCCACCATATCCCTCCCAGAACCCTTGGACCACAGACATCGACCATCCCCTTTCTCGGAGTTGCGGACAGCAAGAAACGATCTCCATTCTTTGTCACCAGCACTTGAGAGCTTTGCTGATGGAATAAGCCTAGAGGCTGAGTCTGAATGGTCACAGCAGTTGCTGCTTTCTCCCTCCGGCCTCTGGTGCTGTGCGCATCTGTTCTCCAAGTGGCCAGAGCATCAGTCTCTTCTGTTTGGGGGAATCTGTGGACCTTCTTCACAGCCTCGATCACAACCAGGAACATGCCTTTCAATGGCTGTGTTGTGGTTCCTGCAAAACCAGGGGCTGCTACGATCCACAGACTAAATTGGGAAGAGACAAAATCACCAGCTTGCAAGAGGGTGGGGAAACTTGATTAACGGGGCTGAAGACAGCAGGAGGATCTGGGGCCGGCTCCTTAACGTGGCCACAATGGCAACAATGCAGGAGGCACAGGAGAATCAGCAGTGGGAACACCCCTGTAGCCAGGACTGGAGAGAGGAGACCACTCATCCGCTGGGCAGAAGAGACGATGCCAGGACAATCAGCCTGGGCTTAGGCTCTGGCCACCCATGCTCACTCTTTCCCATATTGTAACCTTGTCCTCAGACCCCACCTACCATCAGTGCCCTGTGTCTGGTCATGTGTTTTGAATTTTGCTGAGTTACAAACGCCTTTGGCAACATGAGGGAAGATATGAATCAGAAGCTCGTTATGCCCAAACGCATCCAAATCGCTTAGGTTTGGGGAGATTTATGAAATCATAAAGAATCCTAGCATCCCCGTCCTATATGTAAGAAATTCAAAATGGCCAGGAAGTCAGCAGAAGGTATCTTTCTATATGCTCTGGAGACAATGATAAGGCAAGACACTCACGGTACAGCATGGGGTGGCCGACGGTGCTGAGAAAAATAGCTTAATATGTAAGCATTTGGTTCTTCATTTTTACTGTCTTTGGAAAGAGCAAATGCGCTTTGATTTTACAAATATTTTCAAGCATTGACTGTAGTCCAACAACAGCTACATCTGAGTGTTTTCAGATAAAAGTGGCAGCAAACCCAACTCAAAATAGTTTAAGAGAAAATGAGGTTTATCGGCCCCTGTAGTTGAAAATTGCGAGAGTAGCACTGGCTTCAAGGGCCCCGCCCGGTGGTCAGCGTCTGGGTTTTCATACTTTCTTATTGACCTTCTCTCTCTCTGCCTCCCTCTGTCTCTCTCTGTCTCTTCCTCTGTCTCTTGGTCTCTCTCTATCTCCCTCTGACTCTCCTTCGGTCTCTATCTCTTCCTCTGTCTCTCTATCTCTCCCTCTATCTCTCTGTTTTTCTCTCTCCTGTGTCTCCTTCTCTGTCTCTGTCTCTCTCTCCATGTCCCCCCACTTCTGTCCACATGGTCCTGTCTCGTTCCTGCTTGTCCTTCTGTAGAAGGGTTTTTTTCTAGGGGTGGAGGAGGGACCTGAGAAGATAGTAGAGAAAGCAGGGCCAGATTCGGCCAGTCCACTGCCCAAAATAAAGAGGCTGTGCAAGGAGCGCCTGGGTGGCTCAGTCGGTTAAACCTCCAACTTTGACTTCAGCTCCAGTCATGATCTCATGGCTCATGGGTTCAAGCCCTGCATCGGGCTCTGTGCTGACAGCTCAGAGCCTGGAACCTGCTTCGGATTCTGTGTTTCCCTCTCTGGCTGCCCCTCTCCCGTTCTGTCCCTCTGTCTCTCAAAAATAAATACGTGTTAAAAAATTTTTTAAAAATAAAGAGGCTCCGTGTTGTCCTCTATTCCTGTGGTTTTATATCACATATTTATTGCCCGTTTGTGTTTTCCTTTTATTAAAGTGCCCATTCATATGTTCAGTCCATTTTCTGATTCTGTGGGTGCATCCAAGTTGCATAAATATCTAAAGTGCTAGTTGTCTGTTACCTGAGTCACAGATGCCTTTCTCCATGTGGCAGCCACATCCACATGCCACGTAATTTGCTCTTTCAACGTGAACGATTCAGTGGGTTTCAATACATTCACAACGTTGTTCAACTGCCACCCCTCTCCAATTCCAGAACATTCTCTCACCCCAAGATGATGCCCTGTAAAGTCAAGCACTCACTCCCACTTACCATCCCCCAGCCCCTGGCAACCGCTAATGTACCTTCTGACTTTAAGGATTTGCTTGTTAGGAACATCACGTAGATGGCATCCTACATGAAGCTTTTTCTGACGGGCTCCTTTCCCTTGGCATGACGTGTGCAGGACTCATGGATGTTGCCGCACGGATCAGTGCTCCGTTCCCTTTTTTGGCTGAGCACCGTTCCACTGTCTGGACGCAACACATTTTGCGTATCCATTTAGCAGTTAATGGACTTTGGGGCTGTGTCCACTTTTTGGCCGTTAGGAATAACGGTGCTCTGAATGTTCACGTTCCCGTTTTTGTGTGAATGACTTTTCAATCCTCAGTACCAGGGGATGGAATTGTTGGGTGTAAGTGCTTCTTACTGTTGTTGTGAGTCTTCTAGCCGCCAGAACGGTTTGCGGATATGGATATGCGGTCTGACCAGAGATATGCACGCCCTAAGGCCCAGTGGTTCTGTGCAGCCCGGGGAAACTTTCCTGTGTATTCAAAAGAAGATACACAAAAGAGCTCAAACAGTGTTGTTGGCAACAGAAAAACAAATCAGAGAGATAGTTAAAATGTCCAACCACAGAAATGCAGGCATATTTATTGCCAGAGGATACTGTCTACATATCTGTGAGCATATAAACTAGAGCTACAAATTTCTTTTTTTTTTAATTTTTTTAACGTTTATTTATTTTTGAGACAGAGAGAGACACAGCATGAACGAGGGAGGGGCAGAGAGAGAGGGAGATACAGAATCAGAAGCAGGCTCCAGGCTCTGAGCCATCAGCCCGGAGCCCGACGCGGGGCTCGAACTCACGGACCGCGAGATCGTGACCTGAGCCGAAGTCAGGCGCTCAACCGACTGAGCCACCCAGGCACCCCTAGAGCTACAAATTTCAAGGCAATCCGTGGCCTTGGGGAATCGTACAATTATGCTGGGAAAACATTTTGGAAAACAATTTAAAATTAAAAGTACAACTTGCAGAAGAGTGTGCCCAATGTGATGTTGCTTATCTAAAGGTCAAAGCATGCATAGCAATACATTTGGATGTGCATGTATGGAGTATAAGGAAAAGAGGTGCATGTTATGGCAAAACCCAAATTTAGAATTATGATTACATCTCGGGTAGAGAAAGAGGTGATGAGGAAGGGGTAACTGGTAGCATTTAATTACAGTGATAGCCTTTATTCCCCATCCTGGCCAATAGGTACAGGAGCATATATTTATTATTCTTTACATCTTATTGCATATCTTGAAGGTCATATAAGAATTTCTTTAAAAAATTAGAAAATATAGGGGCACCCAGGTGGCTCAGTCGGTTAAGCATCCAACGTCGGCTCAGGTAATGATCTCACGGGTTCGAGACCCACGTCAGGCTCTGTGCTGACAGCTGACAGCCTGGAGCCTGCTTCGTATTCTGCCTCTCCTTCTCTCTCTGCCCCTCCCCCCACTCATGCTCTGTCTCTCTCTGTCTCAGAAATAAGTAAACATTAAAAAAAATTTATTAGAAATATAATTTAGAAAATTTCTCATTCGGAATATCAAATTATGAGAAACCTAGGCACAGATATAAAATAGGTTCAAGCACCAATCAGTAAATTTAATGGCATTCCAAAAGACCAACAGGGTGTTTTGTGAAAGTTTAAAACCATTGAAATGACGTGGAGGACTAAGTGTTCAAGAAAGGCCAAAACATTTTTTTTTAACGTTTTATTTATTTTTGAGACAGGGAGAGACAGAGCATGAACAGGGGAGAGTCAGAGAGAGGGAGACACAGAATCCGAAACAGGCTCCAGGCTCCGAGCTGTCAGCACAGAGCCCAACGCGGGGCTCGAACTCACGGACCGCGAGATCATGACCTGAGCCGAAGTCGGATGCTTAACCGACTGAGCCACCCAGGCGCCCCCAAAACATTTTTTTTAAGCTGAACAAAAATGGGTGATTGTCCCTGTCACATTGCCAAAGTCATTGTAAAATTACAGTAATAAAGACTATGTCACTGATATAGGGATAAGAAATTAAAGCAATGGAACCAAAAACAGACACACCCATGTATATTCTGGTTTCGACAGAGGTGACATTAAATTGGTGGTAGGAAAATCGACTTTGTACCTCACCACATACGCAAAGTAAATTGCAGATGAATTAATTACTGTCTTCAATACATGCAATGGTATATACTCAGCTATAGAAAGAGAATGAAATCCTGCCATTTATGACGACATGGACGGAGCTGGTGAGTATTAAGTGAAATACGTCAGAGAGAGAAAGACAAATGTCATAAGGAGCTCAGAAAAAAAAATGATTATAAGGCTCTGGTCTGTGGACCAGCCACTTGCCATTTGAAGTGTCCCAATGCCAACAGAAGACTAGAGCTTGGGGGGCCCTTGGAGATCAGCTTGGTCCAAGCCCCTTGTTTTACTGGGGGGATAAACAGCACCCATAGGATTTGCTTTTTTTTTTTTTTTTTTTACTTTAATGTAGTTGAATTTGGCAATTATTTTTCATGCAGTCCAATTCATTTATTTTTCATTTAGTTGCTTTAGGCGTCATAGCCAGGAAACTATTGCCTAATCCAAGGTCATAAAGATTTGCAACAATGAGAGCCTCTTAAGCATTACACCTCCAAGTGTTTTATAGTTTTGGCTCTCATATTTAGGTCTTTGATCCATTTTGAGTTCGTTATTGTATATGATGTGAGCTAGGGGTCCAACTTCATTCTTTTGTATATAGATGTGCAATCGTACCAGCACCATTTGTTAAAAAGGCTATTTATTTTATTCCCATTGAATCGTCTTGGCACTCTTATCAAATATCAAATTACCACAAATGCATGGGTTTATTTCTGGACTCTCAGTACTATTCCATTAGTCTGTCTGTTCTTAAGCCAGTACCACATAGTTTAATTACTGTAGCTTTGGAATAGGTAAGTTTTGAAACTTTTCTGGATTGTTCTGGCTGTTCAGGTTCCTGACGTTTCCATATGAATCTCATAGGATTAGCTTGTCAATCTCTGCAAAAAAGGCCCCTGGTATTTTGGTGGATATTGCATTGAATCTGTCAGTCATTTGAGAGACTTTTCTGTCATACCTAGAGTGGGTGGTGCAATCCGTGGCCTTGGGACATCTTTCTCTTCATTCAGATTTTCTTTATTTTCCTTCAGTGATGATACATTTATTCCTGAATGTATTACTCTTTGTTCGTGCTTTGTAAATGTGGTTGTTTTATAACCGATATTATTTTTGGATTGTTCACCGCTAATACACATAAACACAGCGGATGTTGTTTCATGAGCTTGTGTTCCAGACTCATTTATCAGTTTGAATAGGTGTAAACATCGTTTCCCTTCTTCTGTTCTAATTTGGATGACTTTTATTCCTTTTGTAACCTGATCGCCCTGACCCGTGGCTTATGCTTGCGTTTCTAATATAGCGTCTCCTGATGACTGAAAGTATTTTTTTAATGTAGTTGAATTTAACAGTGATTTTCTCTGTTGTTGCCTTTTTAACCTTACTTAAGAAATACATCCTTAATTCTGAAATTTTGAAGATATTCTAGTTTTTTTTTTCTGAACTGAAAGTATTTGGCTTTTCTCATTTAGATTTTTAAGTGGCTAGAATTTAATATTGGATGTGGCATGAGATAATGAGACGGGAGCTAATTTCATTTTATTCCCCATGTGGATAATCAGTTGTCCCAGCACTGTTTATTGAACAGCCTATTTTACCACTGGTCTCCAAGAACATTTTTCTCATATTTTAATTTCCCATTCATGCATGGATCTGCTTCTGGGGACTGTGTTTCATTCAGTTGGTCTTGTACCATCACATTGCTTATCTGCTATAGCTTGATGATACGTTACGATATCTGGTATGGCAGTGTCCCCATCAGGCTTCAAAATACCCCAATACCTTCTTTAGTTTGCTCAAGGCTGTCTTGGTCCTTTATATCCTTTTACTCTTACATTTAAGTTGTAGAATTGCCTCATCAATGTCCTGCTTATAAGCGATGAGAATTTTGGTTAATAGATTAATTTGAAGAAAACTTTTTATTTTGACAAATTATGACATCAAATTAGGTTTTCTATAAAATATTTTACAATTTTTTTCATAAAATCCCTGTATGTCTCCTATTAGATGTATTCCTGGGTTATTTTCTGGGTTTTTTTTTTTGTTTGGTTTTTTGTTTTTTGTTTTTTTAGTTTCTATTTACCAAAGCAACAAAGGTATATGTTGTATTTTATTTTCATTGCTAATATATGCTATCAAACTTTTTTTTTCTATAGTATTCTTGTTTATTGGTCCAAGAACTACGTTTTGAGTACACACTGTATGTTAGTACGTTTCGGGGGCTGGGACTTCACACATATCCAAACAGACTCAATCCCAGCCCTTCTGGAGCTGACATCCTTCTGTCAACAAGGGGCAATAAACAAGTAAATCTATGATATGTCAGATGGTGGGAAATGCTTGATGAAAGGAAAGCCAGGCAAGAGGACTAGGTAGTGCACCCTCAAAGAGTTTCAGCAGAAAGGCCACTCTGATGATATGGCCCTTGAGTGGAGCCTTCAGCAAAAAGGGACAGCGTCCCCCAGGTACATGGCAAAGGGAACTGTTGCAGAGAACAGCAGGTGCCCAGCAGAGCCCTGCACATGCCAACTGTGCTCAAGACCACCTGGGAGGCAGACCGCATGCATGGAGCCCAGGGAGCCAAGAGGTGTGTAGAAGGGGATGGGTCCCAGTAGTAGTCAGTGCTGGCCCCTTCTCATGTTTGCTTGGAGTTCAAGAAGCCCTTCCTCAGAGAGGACTTCCAGGACCACTGTCACCTCCACCACTGTGTTCTGTGATCTGGGCCCCAAACATCACCAACTGGAGCGCTCTTATGCATCCGTGTGTGCGCTGTCCCTGTACTCCCACGGAGCCCACACCCCATGCAACATATCGTGCTCAGCCTCTGTACCGCTGCTTGGTTAGACCATGAAACTTCCCATGTATATTGACTACATTCAAAGATGAACCCATCCACAGCCAAGCACAAAGCTCTCCCTTCTTGTCCCCACTAAATGCACTGCACCCCACGCTCACACATCCACCGTGGCCACATTTTTGCTCATTGCTGCTGCATAACCATGTGGTGGGGGAAGGCAAATGACCTGCAAAAGAATCCACATAACAGTTTTTCTTGACAACACAAGTGAAGGGCCCCATAAGTTTGCTTTAGAAGCTAACAGTTCGTGATGTCTAGAACAAGTCCCCATGCCTCACACGTGCCTTAACTGGATCTAATCAGTGAGGTAGATTGGTAGATAAAATACCTTCATTATGAAAAGTTTCAAGCATATACAAAATTAGAAAGAATAGTATAATGAGCTTCATGTTTTCATCACCCAACCACCAATGTCCCTGCTTCTCCCAGATCATTTTGAGGCAAATGTCAGGCATCGTATTGTTTCTAATTCTTCTAAGTTTTACTTACGTCTCTAAAAGATAAGGGCTCATTTTAAAATACCACAGTATCATCACCATACCTAAAGTTTGACAATAGTACCAAATATTCAGTCTTAGTGCAAATTTTTTCCTCCTTTTTTGCAGTTTTGTTGTTGTTGTTGTTCGAATCAGACTCCAAATGGGATCCAAACATTCTGGTTGGCTGGTGTGACCCCCAATCTCTTTCAGTTCAGGGTTTCCCTCTCTCTCTCTTATTCCCCTTAGAATCTGAGTTGTGCTATAGTTTCCCTCCATCTGGATTTTTGTGGATTGCATCCACATGGTGTTGTATGACAGGTTATTCTGTTCCCTGTATATCCTGTAAAATGGTAGTGAAATCTAGGAGTCTTGTCAGATTTAGGTGACTGGAACACTTCATCAGCAGAGTGGGATTCCACCAGGACACTGTTTGCTCATCCTTTCTCTGTAGTGTTGGAGGCCATTGATGATTACTGCCTAGATCCATTTTTCACAGGGAATACAAAATGGTGATATTCTATGCTTCTCCTCCCTTCTTTATTTATTAGCTGGAATATTCCTATAGAAAAGAAACTTCCTTTCATCAAAAGGAGAGTTAAAGAGTGCCTGGTTATTTCCCTGTATTAAGTTTTCAAAAGTTTAATACTTTCCAAAGATGATCATGAACTTTAGATATGTTTTCTGTTTTACCATTTTATTTTAACGTTTATGTGCTCTTTGTATCATTACAAAATTGTGAATGTAAGCATTTTTATGTGTTTCAGTTGATGACTGTTGTTATTTTTTTAAGTTTATTTATTCATTTAGAGAGAGACAGACAGACCACAAGCAGAGGAGGGGCTGAGAGAGAGGGGCAGAGAGAGAACCCCAAGCAGGCTCCACACTGTTAGCACAGAGCCCAATGTGAGGCTTGAACCCACAACCCGTGAGATCATGACCTGAGCTGAAACAAAGAGTTGGACACTTAACTGAGCCACGCAGGCACTCCTGTTACTGTTGTTATTCTTAATGACAATCAAATAGTTCCCTCTTTGGCCAGTGGAAATCTCTTCAGGGTGGCTCCTGATGTTTGTTGTTTTTATAATGATTATGATGATTACATGACCCTGGTGGTCTCTGAAAGCTTCCTTGCCTCCTTTCCTGTTATGACAAGGTGCTTTGGGCACATCTTGTTTGTTTTCTGCCTCATTGTTGAAATAAGCCCTTTATCGATGGAACCCTAGTTATCCCGATGGTATTTAGAGACCACAGTCTGAGCACCATGAGTGCTTATTGCTGCTGTCATCATTTCAAGTTCAAGCTAAGAAATATTTTTAATGAGAAACTGCACCTTCAGTTTCTATGGATATTTTAAAGCCAGAACTATGCAGTATTTACCAAACAAATGGACATCTGTATCTTATGTCTCTCACAATGAAAATCCCAGTTTTCATGACACCAACATAACTGATTATTCTCTCTATCCCAGAAGGTGCACATAATCATCTCAGAAAAATAACAACCATTCCACCACCAAAAACACGATTGTGAAAACAGTATCTCTACATTTATCTTACACATGATATATCCTGCTAGGGATGTGTCCTGCAATTAATTTCAAGTTATTTAAAGTAGTTGTTCTAGGGGGCGCCTGGGTGGCTCAGTCGGTTAAGCATCCGACTTCGGCTAAAGTAGTTGTTCTCCATGGTTACACAACCCAAGTCAATACATAGTTAAATTCATTTATTTCATTTGGCAATAGATTTCCATGGATTGTTTTGGGTCTTTGATTCATTCTGAGTAGGTTTTCGCATATGATGTGAATGAGCAGTCCGCCTTCATTCTTGGCATATGGATATTCCGTTGAAGTTGCACTCTTCTTTAATTTTATTTTAAAATGCATAAAATATTTACGTGGTTCCAAAGCCAGACCTACAAAATAATTTGTATTCAGACTTCTGGTTCTGTTCCTCTTCCTTTTGCCCTATTCTCACCCCACAAGTCACCTTTCTCTTTTATATTTTATATTTTATCCTTCCTCTTGTTTTTGAATGATGTTGTTTTGGAATCATTTTAGATGTATAGAAAAGCTGCAAAACCGGTACAAAGAGTCCCCATATATTATTCATTCCAGTTTTCCCTAATATTAACATGTTATATAATCAGGGCACATAAGTCAAAACTAAGAAATTAACACTGGTACAATACTACTAACTACGTTACAGACTTTGCTTAGATTTGCAAAGTTTTCCACTGATAACCATTTTTCCATTTTAGGATCCAGTCCAGGATACCGTGCTGCATTTAGGTGGTATATGTCTCCTTTGTCTCCCGCAATTCGTGGCAGGTCCTCCATGTTTCCTTGTTGTTCATGACCTTGCACTTTGGGAGTGCACTGGCCAGGAATTTTAGAGCGTGGTGCTCCATTCGTCTCCCTTTTCTCCCATCATTAGACTGAGGTGATGGCTTCGGGGAAAGAAGAACACTGGTCCAATGCCCTGCTCATTACATGGTACCAAAGGTGTATGAATGATGCCAACATGACCTACATGATGACGTTAACCTCTACCACTTGGCTAAGATGATGTCTACTGAAGTTCCCTGGAAGTTACCAGTTAATCCTTCCCATCCTTGATACCTTAGAAGGGGGTCTCTAAGCCCAGACCCCCTTCAGGGAGAGGGCAATGAAGCCCCAAATCCTGTGGCGGGGGGGGGTGGTGGTGGTGGTGGTAATCTATATTTATTAATTGGAATTCCTTTGTAAGGAAGATCTGCCCCTTCCTTCCCTCTCCTTTATGAATCTATTCAATCATTTTTGCATACTGGCATAGGCTCATGGATATTTATTTCGTTCTCTAGGTTATAATCTAATGTTACCATTATTTTGTTGCTCAAACTATTCCAGCTTTGACCATGTAAGTTTTTTAACACAAGAAAAATATACACCTTTTTTTTTGTTTTCATCTACTACCTTGCTGTTTTCACTTATCCTGCATACAAGAGATTGCTTCAAAAGAAATATTTGTGGGGTGCCTGGGTGGCTCAGTCAGTTGAATGTCCGACTTCAGGTCAGGTCATAATGTCACGGTTCATGGGTTCGAGCCCCACGTCGGGGTCTGTGCTGACAGCTCAGAGCCTGGAGCCTGCTTCGGATTCTGTCTTCCTCTGTCTCTTCCCCTCCCCTGCTTGCACTCTGTCTCTCAAAACTAAATATTAGAAACAAATTTGTTTAAATCACCCAAAGAAATATTCCTGATTCCTTTCCATAGAAGCAAAATAATCCATTGTATAGCTAGGTCACGGTCCATTCAGTAATTTCCTGGTGGTGGACATTAGGTTGTGACCCGTACTTGAGCAAGTGCTCTAATGAATAAGCCCGTGTCTTCACATTTTTCCTGGTGCACTTGGGGATAGATGCTAGAAATAGATTCCTTGGACAAAGGGTATGTGCGTGTAAGATTTTGCCAGATTGTGCCATATTGCCCCTCGTCAGGGAAGTACTATTTTGAACAGTGTGTTGTTAGTGTTTTATTGCTGAGGCTAGGAGACAGGACACACACCTGTGCAAGGCTGGTAACATCTGCATGAGCTGGGAGGCTGTCAAATGGGGCACAAGATGTGCCCTGACACAAAGACTTACACAAAAGGTAACATAAATAGGGAGCTTCTTGGGGTCTAATTCAACACCTCCTTCAACACCTCCCCACTCCCGGAAATCCCTGAAAAACCTTCAGGCAGCATGGAGCAGGGCCCACAACCACCAAATTAGATAATTCACTTACTGACATGGTTGGCATTAATATGCAATGGTCTTCTATACATAGAAAGGAAAAGCACACGTCTGGCAGGGAAGCTGTGCCAGATGGAGTAAATAATCATCTGCTGTTCTTTCCAGGAGAAATTGAGGCTCAGAGAGGCTGAGAGATATGATCTGTGCACACAGCAGGGGTCTGGATCCACTGAGACTTGATCTCAAGGTTTCCTAACTTTTAGGAACATTGTTCTTGACCTGAAAGACAAAGCTGGAGAGAATAGAAAAAGAAAAATATCAAATATGCAAAGCCAAATAGAATAATCTACCTTGGTGTCTTAGTCACTTGGGCTGTTGTGACAAAAATACCACAGATCGGGGGACTTATAAACAACAGACATGGTTTGCTCTCAGTTCTGAAGGCTGGCAGCCCAAGATCAAGGCTTCCAGAAGGTTTGGTGTCGGATCAGACACGGTCCATAGATGGTGCCCCTCTGACTGTGTTCTCACATGGTGGAAGAGGTGAGGGAGCTCTCTGGGGTCTTTTACAGGAACATGAATCCCATCCCTGGGGCTCCGTCCTCAGTAACTCATCTCCTCCCAAAGGCCCCCACCTCCTCTCACCATCACCTTGAAGGTTAGGACTTCAGCGTATGAATCTGGGGGGGGAGGGGTGGGGACACAAACATTCAGCCCACAAACCCTTGTTTGAGATGTTGTCTTTTGGACCCCAGATTTGCTTAAACGTCCTTTTAATGCTGCCACGTGCCCGGTCCCTGATCCCGGGTGGGCCTCTGGCTGACACGCACGCTGATGCTCTCTCACACGCCACCCCCAGCGTGTTTTCTAGTCTCTCTGGCTCCTACCCAGTCAGTTGACCAGAAGGGAAGAGATGCTGCATTTGACCATGTGTCTCACTGCTCCCGCCCAGGACGAGGAGGTAAAGCGAGCTCAAACCCACTCTGCATTTCAAGTGCCACTCATCACCGCTAATGAGCCAAGGCTCGCAGTGGAGACTCCTCTGGCAAAGGAAGGAATGAACACAGTCCTCGACAGCCCACGTGGGTTTCCCTCCCAGCCCCTCACAGCTGCTGTGACTCCAGGTGCCTCAGGGTTGGAAGTTGAGGGCTGGATCTCACACTCAAAAGTGCACAGCTCCCAACCCTCTCTGAGCTTCCCCACTGTGCTTTCCCTTTCTCCTTTTCCTTCCTCAGTCTGCTTTCTGCCCCTGATGCCTTTGGCACCTCTGAGGCTCAGGCAGGAGCCAGGAAGCCTACGAAGAGGATGCTCTTAAACGATGCCTTCTTCAAAGACGATGCTGTGGCGTAGACACCCAGACCCTTGGCTCCTCCAGAGCCCTGAAGCCCACCAGGCGCAGACTGCAGATGCACTATTCTTCGGGGACCTCTCTTTCTTTATTTTAAATAAGAAAACTCTGAAATGGTACATTACAATCAACTTGATTCGACATCGGTGCAGTGATTTAATGGCACCCAACAGGGACAACAGTGCTACTGCCATCATGGGTTACCGAACACTCACTGTGCTCCCTACCTTGGGTGCACAGCACGGAGGTGCCACGAAGAGAGCTTCCCCGTCTCTGCCCTATAGACAAGGGACTGAGGCTGAGGGAGGTGAAGCTGCTTGTCACTGTCACACCTGGCTGGTGGCACGTCCTGATGCTGCACCTGAGCCCTTGCCCAGCGATGAACCACGCCAACAGCCTGGCTCTTCACACCCTCCGTGAAACTCCAGGGAGAAGTCCTGACGGCAGCTCTTAAGTGAGAAAGAAGTGTGTCCCTTCCCACGGGTTCTCAGGTGGTCCTCAGACTTGACCGACGGCTCCTCCCCGGGTCTTTAGCACGGCATCCAGCTCTGCAGGCTTTGAGCTTGGCAGCCTCTACCACCGTGTGAGCCAACTCCGTGAAGTAGGTTTCTCTCAATAGACACATAGATAGACATACCCTTCTGGCTCTGTTTCTCTGCAGAACCCTAATTAATATTTTCCCTAAGACTTTCAGGGGTTTGAGCTGTAGAAACAAACCACTCAAGAGAACATGGGCTTCCTGGAGACAGAATTCTCTCTCCCTTAGGGGGCATTAATTTTTTTCTTAAGGCTTTCAACTGATGGAATGAGGCCCACCTACCTTATGGAAAGTAATCTGCTTTTCTCAGTCTGTGGATTTAATGTTAATGCCGTCCAAAACATACCTTCACAAAACATCTAGAATAGTGTTTCTTTAAGTGTTTATTTATTTGTTTTGAGGGGGGCGCGGTGCAAGGTGGCAGAGAGAGAGGGATCGAGAATCCCAAGCAGGTTCTGTGATGACAGCTCAGAGCCCGATGCGGGAAGAGCCTGATGCGGGAACTTGACGTTACTTGATGGCCTGAGCCTAAATCAAGAGTCGGATGCTTAGCTGACTGAGCCACCCAGCGGCCCTTAGAATAGCGTTTGACTAAATATCTGGGTACCCAGATGTTTATGAGGTAGACTAGCCTCATTGACACATGGAATTAACCAACACAGGGGCTTTCTCCACCGCAGTCATTATCCTCAGCCTGTCCAGACACGTGATTCCCAGGGCCGTGCAGGGGAAGACCCGGGCAGCATCCTTGAGCAAGTTCATACAGAACACGGCTGCCCTATGTCCAATACAACTGATGATTGGTCTCAGATTGGCCCATCTCAGATCAATCACGTATTACCTGCTTAGAATTGTCCTGTCACAATATGGGGGACAGAGAGGTCACATCAGACCTTTTGCGATTTTGATCTCAGACCTGTAGCCCGTTTATGCTTCCAAATGTTCATCTTCTGCTGGGATTTTAGCACGGGTAGAGACTCCAGGAATGGTGATGGCCAGTCTCATCCTAAGGGAACTGAGCAAATGTTGAGATGCCATCCAGATGGAGAGAGGCTCACAGGATTGCTGCGGGTGCCTTGTAAATGGTGTCCTGTTCTCAGCAAACGCATCCGCAAGATACACAGCGCTCCTTCCGCTTAGTTAGCATAACCTTGCCCTCAGCTTCGCCAGTCGCATGAAATATTCATGCCACAAGAAGGGTATTTCACCAGCTTCCTACTGAACGTGGGATTTGCCAGAACCTCTGCATCAAAGACTGGCTTCTGCTGGCCAACTAACTTGTGAGCGCTGAGGTTGTTTTCAAAAATAGCTTCCAGACAGGCAACGTGCTAGTAAAGCACCGACAAGTCTGGTGGATTTGGGCCATTTATATTCAGGGTTACCCCACGGCCCTCATCTGGAAAACGCTTGACAGATGCCTGTTTTCAACTATTGCTTACAAATTTCGTAGCAAGTGCCCGCGAGCCGCCTTTGGTTTTCTACTCGGGATTTAAATCCTCAACCTTTTCACCCACCTTTTATACCTTTTGCAGCATGCACACGGCTCTCCAAAGCAGCCCTTGCAGGGAGAAATCAATAGCAGAAGCAATTGCCTGCTGGTTTCCAAACCACCAGGAGCTCAGACACTAACATCGGTTTCAACACGACTGCACATCTCAAATGATTTCCCATGCCTCTTTCAGAGCTGTATTTTCTCACGACGAAAGAATTATTTGCGTCTCCCTTAAAAACCTAACAAAAGCAAAGCCTAACAAGACGGAACCGTGGCTTAGAAGTTGGGCAGACGTTTTCCTTATCTTCCACTGAGCTTCTGAGGAGCTCGGGAGCCCAGAGCTTCGCGGTCTGACGGAGCAGGGCCACAGAGATGTGACGGGGGTGCAGTCCTGGCCGGGGAGGAAAAGACTGACCTGTGGCCTCTGCCTCCTCCACTATGGAAATCACACAGCAGTGGCTTTGACTGGATTCTATAAGCACCAGCGCCCCCATAACCTTGATGAACTTGCGTATATAATTGCTGTGTCTTTGAACAAATCAAGAACACGCTCCAGGAATGACAGAGCCTGGGAGGGCCATATCAGTGTCTGTTTCCTCAGCTCGACCTCCGACGAGGCCCGCCAACAAGCTTCCGGGGGCTTTTCTCTCTTCTACTTTTACCGAGCGCGTTTGAAATGGGGAGACACATGTCTTCCTACAGCTTCCTATTTTTTTTCTGAGACTCTTTTTATCCTGTGTCTTTTCTTTTTCCAGTGTTCCCAGCCAAAAGACTCTGGGACGTTTCATTATCCCAAGTCCTCCCTGAGACTTGGATATCAGGATTATTCCTTTGAGAACTTCCTGAGGCCAGGAAATGGTGCCCATCACCCTGGAGCATTAGATCCCCAGGACCTTCTGCTTCTTTGAGAAAACTGACAATTGTTCTATCTGTCATGCCCTCCGGCAGTGTCCCCGTGTCCCTGAGACCCCCGAACTTGGCCCAGGACACTGCTTGCCTGAAGGCTGGCCTTGGTGGGGCCTTTTGAACCAAGGTGACCTTGGTCGGCAACAATTTAATCATATTTCACAGCCTCTCTTACAACCTTGCTGCCTCCTGATTAAGGAAGAGGGAGCTTGCATTGACTCTGGATTCCTCACCACCCCCTGTCCACCCCCAAAGCGCTTAGGAAACATTTCTTCCAATTTGAGATAACTTTAGCACAAGAAAGAAAAAGGCAGGGGCCTTCCAGCTGCTGTCCCTTCTGTGCCTTCCGGTCATTTCTGTTCCAAGCACCAGGCAGAGCTAGCCCCAGCCTTCAGGGCTACTGGGGGCACTGTGTTTACTAACTGAGAAAACTAGGTTTGCGGGGAACCTAGCGAGGTTCTGAGTATGTGACACCAACAGAGGCAGAGGAAGTGTGAACCCCTCCCCCGGGTGCTCAGGCCTGGCCCCAAACCTTAAAGAACCGCTCAGTGGAAGGAGGGGCCCCCTCACCTTCCCTGCACACCCCCCCTGGCCCATTCCAGGTGTACACGCTCAAAGGGGAGAGGCGTTGCCAGCCGCTCTTCTGCGCTGACATATCAATCAGGGGGAGAGCTGGCTCCGGGTTTTGGAAATTATAAGCAGCAATGTTTGCAGAGGGCTGGCTAACAGCAGTAACCAGCCGGCTTGCTTATTAAACAAGAGAAACGAGCCCCCGCTCTCTCAGAGGTGGCGGGCGGAAAGGGCACAGGAGTTTTAATTAACTTTTTAACTTTCCAGTCCTTGCTGTCAGCCTGTTTCAGAGCATAAGGCAGAAAGGGCTGTGTCCCAGGTCTGCAATGCCTGCCTTCTGTACTCATCCTGAGTTCACATGCAAGCAGGATGCCTTGGGGGTGACAGGGCATCTCAAGGGAGAGAAGACACCTGCCTGGACTCCTGTTTTCCAGTTCACAGTCCCAGTGACCTGGCCATGCCCCTCGGTGTCCACTCGCAAGGTGAGGAGGGGCCAGTGGGGGCAGCCCCCCAAAGGCCCAGGGAGACCACACTCTTCCATTGACATGATAGGTCGTGTTCAGTAGACTTTGCCCCTGGAATGACTCCCTATTAGTTCCCAGGCACCTTCTTCACTGTTCCCACAGCTGCCCGACTCTCCACCCTGTGGACGTACGATGGTTTATTCAGCACGCCCTATGTGGGAGCACCTAGGTTGTTTTCAATACTCTTCAACAACAGAGCACTATCATAAGAAATATTGTGAGTATTGATTTTATATTGTTGGGTACCTCTTCAGGGTCGGTTTCTAGCAGAAGGATTCTGGTTCAAAGGGCATCTCTACAGGTGGTTTTATTGGGTATCACCAAATTCCCACACAAATGGGACACACCACATGGGGCTCTGCTTTATTTTTCTCCTGGAGCTGGTCCCCCATGGCAGATCCAGGACTAGAATCTGTAGAACATTAACAAGGGAATTGTATGAAAAAAATCAAAGCAAGAAGAGGAGATTACTGACTGCTTTCTTGAAATGCGGGGATTTGGCGATCTTCCAAGCTCTCCAGGGGAGGCAGCGCTAACCACAATATGACGGTCTGCGACCTTTACTTTGCAATAACTGTTTGTTAATTCATTGTTTCTAAAAACTGTCACTGGTAAAGTAAGCCACGGTGCTCAGTAACCCTGCTTCACCCCCCATTTTATAGGATGAGACATACCAACACTAACCAGGGAGTCCAGAAGTCTCCCCCAAAGGCAGGAGGCAGATTTATCGTTGACACAGAAGAACTGTTTCCCCCTTGCTTTTGACCTTTAATAATGATGCTGTCTCACTGCAGGCAATTAAAAATAAGAACAACGCTAAACCATCAAGTAAGTGCAAGGAAGTCCAAAGGGGTTTTCACTCCTCTTTGCCTCTTTGATGCTTAAAAACATACACGGTTGATGCTCATTATTCATGGAGTCCAGATTTGCAAAATCCCCTCTCTGAAATTTGCTTATAACCCCCAGAGCAATAAGCAGTACGTTTGCGGTCATTCTCAGACAGGTGCAGAGCAGGGACAATTCTGAGTCACCTAATGCGAACGTTCCCAGCTGAGGCTGGACAAAGCCATACTCTGCCTGCCTGTTTCAGGTCTCAGACTGTAAATGAGCGTCCCTTTTGTGGCCTATTTAGTGCCACATCATTTGCCATTTCTTTTTTATTTTCAGAAGACTATTTCATTTTATTTAATGATTATTCATTTTTGAGAGACACAGAGAGGGAGACATGGAATCCGAAGCAAGCTCCAGGCTCCGAGCTATCAGCACGGAGCCTGATGTGGGACTTGAACCGATGAACTGCGAGATCATGACCTGAGCCAAAGTCGGATGCTCAACCGACTGAGCACCCCAGGCACTTCAGTTTTTAATTTTTTTAATGTTTATTTATTTTTGAGAGAGAGCATGAGTGGGGTAGGGCAGAGAGAGAGAGGGAGACACAGAATCCCAAGCAGGCTCTAAGCTCTGAGCTGTCAGCACAAAGTCCAAGGTGGGGCTCAAACCCATGAAGTGAGAGATCACGACCTGAGCCAAAGTTGGATGCTTAACTAACTGAGCCACCCAGGCACCCCACATCATTTGCATTTCTGTACCTTCTATTGGTGGTTTTCCTGTTTAAAGTGGTCCCCAAGCATAGAGCTGAGGGGCTGTCCGGTGTTCTAAGCATACGAAGGCTCCGAAGTGCCTTATAGAGAAAATACGTGTGTTAGGGAAGCTTTGTTCAGGCACGAGTTACGCTGCCATTGTCCATTAGTTCAATGTTCATGAATCAACAATATATATGAATGTGTCTTTAAACGGAAGCACGCATAAAACAGGGCCATGTATCGATCGCTTGATAAAAAAAAAAAAAAAAAAAAAAACACCATGACCAGAGGCCCACGGGAACCTAACCTTGTATTTCTCCTAGAATCAGGGGCTTTGTGTTCACTAATTCAGTGTTCATGGTGACTTTATAGACCGTTACTACTGTGAATAACGAGAACTGACTGCAAAATGAGTATTTTCCTCCTCGTTGGTTTCCTTGCCAATACTCAAGGCATATATATGGCACTCCCAGCACCAGATTCTTGCTGGAGGACCTGATCAAAGTTCTCCGTTCGCCCCTATCATAATGATCGCCCTAGCTTCAGGGCGATGGCCTTGCTCAGATTCCAATATCGAAAAGGATTGGGTGCTTCTGGTAGCAGACGTGTGCCTTGGAGCCACACAGTAGAGCTTTCTCTGCAGAGTCCTCTGTAGACACCATGTAACTTCTTGTGCAGTGAGACGTTGGGCAAGGGGTTCTCATCTGTGCCCCAAGCTTTGGTTCAGCATACATTTAGCAGTCTTTTGGATGCCCAGCACCACATGGGGCACTGGAAACAAAAAGACAACCAAGCCATGCTTCCTGTTCCAAGGATCATAGAACCCTGGATGAGACAGACAGCCAAGCCAGTAATCAGAACAGCATGTCATGTGTGCTAGGGTAGGGTTTTCTAAGACATGGGAGGCATACCTTTTCTGTAAAGGGCCACGTGGTGAATATTTTCATCTTCATTGGCCAGAATCTCTTTGACCCCCGTTACTTAACTCTGTTGTCATGTGCAAGCAGCAGAGACCGTTTGTAAGGGACTGGGAGTGGTTGTGTTCCAATAAAACTTTGTTTACAAAGACAGCTGGCCTCCGGGTCATAGTTTGCCAACACACTTGTCTAGGAAACCAATCAGAATCAATGTGAGAATTCATGGAGCAACCAGTTTTGGAGAGAGTTCCTGAAGGCGGTGATATCCGAGCCAGTTCTTAAAGGATATATAGCATTTTGTCAGCGAGGGTGGGGATGAAAGCCGTTCCCAGCTGTGCATTAGACGCAAGGCGATGGAGTAGCCAGAGGTCCTACTGGGGCCTGCAAGTGGCTGGGGCACTGGGTGCTGGTGGGTAGAGAGACCCAAGAGCAGGAAGTGTCTATCCATGACATTTCCAGGGACCACATTATCCCGAGGACCTTCCCCTGGCCCCTCTCCATGTCAACTCCCACTCTTCTCACTTTCTTGTACTTATTAGGCCCTGAAATTTGCTGCCTAGCAAGCCCAAGAATGCAGGCGACATGATGCTCGTCTCAGTCTGGGACGCATCCCAGCACTGGAATGGCATTTAACACCAAGTCACAGTGACCTAAAGACTGACTGGGTGGCCTCCAACCAGGCAACCCTTAGTCCACCTGACTCGGGCTTGGTGCAGGTAAAGTTTCAGCTCCTGCTGTGAACCCAGAGATTCTCAAACTTCAAAGCACCAGCATCGCTAGAGACACTGTTCAAAGGTCGATTCTTGTTCCCAAGGTCTGGGGTGGGCCCAGGAGACTGCATTTCTGACGAGCTTCCAGGGGATGCAATACTGCTGTCTCGTGGTTGCACTGAGGAACAAGGGGACAGAGCATGTCTCACGGCCAAGGCTCAGCATGACCCTCTAAGGCCCATAGCACTTCCCTGCCTGACCCCAGTGACCTTCATTTCTCACCATTATCTCGAGGGAAGGGCATGGGAGGGGGTGAGAACGTAAAAGACTATCCCCACTTTGGGGAAGACGGCACTGTGGCCCAGAAAGGTGAAACAGGATGGCCAAGGCCATGCAGTAAGTGAGCACAGGCAGAGAGGCCATGCTTAAACATTGAGAATATTCTCACCATGGCTTTGCTATCTCCACGCTGAGCAGAGCCCCCCAGGGAGTCCTGGGCAGCCCCTTCCATGGCACACATGGGGCACACCTTCCTTCTGGCTTAGGTGGTTCCAGCTGAAACCATCAGGAACTCCTTATAGCACAGGTCCAAATGCAGCCTCAGACAGTGAAAGAGTCTCCTTTGCTTTCACAGCACATCTGGTCACTCCTCGTGTGACCAAAAGACAGGTGAAGACTGGCGCTCATTTCGAAATTCATCACTTTCTCTGGGAGAACATTTGGCAAATCTCTGCCCCTTGAGCGTAGGACCAGTGAGAATGGATATCTTGGCCCAACCCTGAGCACCCCTGGATGCCTGTGCCAGTCTATTTAATTTGTGCCACCACCATCATCACCATCAACATCACCATCATCTTCACGATTGTCGTCATCATTCTCCTTGTTTTCAACTTAAATCTCCGTCTTCTACCCACTGTGAAAATGCCCCCTACTCCTCCCTTTAAGGTCCCCAAGACCCCCTGTGGCCCTGGTGGTTGCTCATTATGAGGACTGCATCCTTTTCTAGATGCTGGCAGTGCGGGACAGGGGCTGAGAGTGGAGGAGGGCCAGCAAGTGGTTCAGAAGGTTAAATAGGGTACTCATTTCACCAATTCTGTGTTTCTATCCAAATGAAGGATGAGAGCAAAGGAATTCACTGAGCAGGTTTTCTGACCACCGTGGGGGATGCAAGGGTAAGAAAAGAGCCTAAATGTTACATTTTAAAGCTTGGTGTGGTTTTGAGTGATTTCTCACCAGGTAAAGTACTTACAGATGTTTTAGCCAATCACAACAATTGACTAACATGCACCCATTCTTAGGTGACGACTTGCAAGGATCTGTGAGTTCTAGACCCACCATTCTTAGCCTGGGGTCTGGGGCCAGCAGCCTCAGGGCCTTGTGGGCCCTCCCACCCTGACCTACTGACTCTGATAGTCTGGGGTGAGGCCTAGGCATTCTGCTTTAACAAACCTCCAGGGGATCCTGATGTGCGGCAGAGTGTGGGAACCTCTGTCCTCGACCAAATGGACGGGCCCCTTTCCCCCGCCAATGCTTCCGCACGCCTGTATGCGTGACAAGCTGACAAGTGAACAGGCCGCCGCGGGAAGCCTCAATAAACCAAAACGTTGTGAATTCCTCCTGGTTGGGCTGAAATTCACCTTTTCATTATCTGCAAACAAAGGGCTTAATAAGCAAATGAAGTAGATGAACAAAATTACACAGAGCTATTCAGAGGAAAAAGTTGTTTTTGGATACCTTATTACATTAATTGTCTCCATGCAAATCATTTCTTCTAATTACAAAATGAGCCTCCATGATGAAAGCAGATACATGGAAACATGCTTTGAATACTCAAGTCGCCTCATTATTTAGGCCTGAATGTGATCCCACAAAATACCCTCTGACCTGGACCCCTCCCCACCCGGACATTTCACCCTCACACTAGCAAATAACCCAGAACGAGCACCCAGAGAAAGAAATCCCCATGCTGTTGCCCCAGCCAGCTCCAGGCGTATAAAGTGCAGCCACACCTGAAAAATAACAAATGAAGAAAACACTCACAATCGAGTGGGCCCGGGCTGATGTTCTCATCAGACAAAGTGACAGAAAGTCTCAGGAGATGGCAACATGCAAATAGGCGAACGTTTCCCTAACCTTATATTGACTTTGGCTTCTAAAATCAATTTTCTTTATTAGCTGATGTATCTCTGCAAAAGACTTTCTGTGTAGGATCTGGATAAATTATTTAAGCAGTAAGTTGTTCCCACTCTAACTGGTAATAGCAGGGAGATTTAATAGGGTACAGCACAAGCTGAGGGATTGGGGCAAGGTCACCCTGGAAGGGAAGATGGGCCCTAAGGGACCCACAGAGGGGTATCTTTGAGGTCAGAACCAGACAGAACATCCACACCACACAACTTCCGGGGGACTTGCTATACTGTTAAGTGTGTGGTTGGGCAGTCTGTGCCTAGTGGCCTCATACGGTGGCCTTGCCACCAGGCATTTAAGGCTCGTCGAGTGTTGTGCCCAACTAATGGCCAGAATGTACGTGATGTGGCATGCTTCTTCATACCCGCAGGTCCCTCGTAGGAGCGTCAGAGTTCTCCAGAAGAATCAAGCCAAGAGGATGTGTGTGCAGATACAGATGTAGATGTAATCTATGTCAGAGGGTAAGAGCTCTTTTAAGGAATTGGCTCCTGGGAGTTGGCAAGTCTGGCAGGGTAGAGACCCAGGGAAGAGTTGAGGTTGCATCTTGAGTCAAAGGCAGTCTGAGGCAGAATCCCTTCCTCTTTGGCGACCTCGATATTTTTCTCTTATGACCTTCAGCTGATTAGATGAGACCCACCCACATTATGGTGATCGTCTACTTTACTCAATGGCTACTGATTTGCACATTAATGTCACCTAAAAACTATCTGCATACATCCAGACTGGTGTTTGATCAAGCATCTGGGCACCATGTCGCAGCCAAGTTGACGCATAAAATTAAGCGTTACAAAGGAGCAGTTGGTGATTTTGTCCACTGGCAACCTTTCCCCCTTTTGCCAGTAACCAGACCCACATTTTCCTTGGGGAACCTACTCTCCTTGATAATCCTTGGGCCCATTTGGGTGCACGGACTTAGCCGTAGGTTCTAGGTCTACCAACTGAACCAGCCCTGACCCAACAGCTTACTCCTTTGGCATCCCCACTCGCCACAGGCAAGCCATGGGGATTCGTTTTGGGGATAGAAACATGACCCCTGTTGGCCAATCAGGGCATTTTGCCCCCTCTCCCCGCACTCAACCACTGTGGTGGATAGAGGGGTGGGACGTGACCCAGGTAGCTCTCGTGACACCACGTGCAGTCGGTGATTTTGTGTGAACATTCAGGAGAAAAGGAACACTCTGAAGTGACCTGATACCGCTCACACCCAAGACCTGGAGCGTCTGGATTTTTCCGTTATGAGACCGTATGGTTACATGTGAGCCCCAGGAGGCCAGCATTAGGTTGGTGCACTCCTCCAACCACAGTGCCTAAAACTCTCCGGGCACACAGTAGTTCATGGATTGTAAGCTGACATAATGAATGAATAGACCCAGATGCCCCTTTTGTGCTTAAGCCTGTCGGCGTCTGTCCTGTGTAGACAAAAAAAGCCTGATAAGCATATGCACAGACAAATCACACCACACTGGACTGTGGTGTCACCAGGACTTGGCCATCGTCAAACCCAAAGCCGGCTCCCGTGTTCGACCCAAGTCGCAGAGGAGCTCCCCCGAGATCAGCTGACTGGCAAGTCCAAGCCTAGAGCTCTTTTCTCTCCACAGGTGACACTGAGCTACTTCTGAAGCGTGTCCTTCCCCAAACCTGCCAATTCGTCAACGCAAATCAGTTGCTAACAAAAGACAGGCCTAGCTGAACATGGATGCTCTGGAGCAAGAGGCTTTTGGTCTGGGCTTCCTGGAGCACACCAGTTCAAAGCCACATGGTGTTCAGCTTTGATAGGAAGATCCGCGGATGAGTTTAAAGTTCTTGTGACAAATGGGTTTCCCAACTCTCGTGCTGTGTTTGCAGAGAATCCGAGTTCCCTCGCGGCAGAATTTGCTGGTGGGGGTTGGCGGGAGGTGGCTTCAGGGCTAAGTTACCAAACTTTGAGGGTGATGGGTTCACACGCATGGGAGGGGGGTTAGCGCCAGGTGGAGGGCAGCACGTGGCAGGGAGGGGACCCTCTGCTGGGGGCAAACCGTCCCCCTCTGCTCAGTTCTGAAGGTGACTGGGACGGAGGGCTCTAAGGGGAGACTGACAGGACAGTCCCGGGCCACGCGGGGCTCCCCACTACTGGGTCCCTTGGCCCAGGGCTGCACACGCACTGCCCTCTCCCTGCAGGGGACAAGTCTGCTGTGAATTGCACTGCACCAGCAGCAGGAAAACACCCACTGAAACCAGCTGATGAAAGTCGCATCAATAGGAAACAATGACCTTCTTAAAAATGGCTTGTGGGTGGTCCTCTGGCTGAGATCGCGTCACAAGAAAGCATACAGGTGGAAAGGAGGCAGTGGGTGGGGAGTGAAATGTGCCAGATTTAAATGTAATACTTGTTGGCGATTTTATTTTTCATTGTGCGCTAAAGAGAGTCAGTCTCTGATTTGGGGCTGTTTACCCCTTGGGACCCTGGTGCCTACCCGTTTCGACAGAGTCTGGTGATTAATTCCTTTGAACGTACAACCTCACAGGATCAAGAGTAGCAGCTAGTTGGAACGGGGGCGGGGGGTGGTGGGAAGTGTCATGTGACACCCAGGGGTACCAGCATCAGTAACAGGACAGTGGATCAGACCTTCAGTCTGATTCAGACCTGCAGCCCTGAATTCCTGCGCAGACTGACCTGGGAGACAGAGCTTCGGGTGGATGGTCTGTGCGTGCACACATCGTGTGATGCTGTGACCGGCCACCTGCACAACTCCTCTCTGTAGCACCTGTAACACCGTTGCCATCCTGACAAGTCACAGCTGCCCAGTCTCAAGGGTCTTGTGGGAGAAGCCTCGGTGGGCACCCCAGCTGAGGCAAATGAGGTTGGTGGGAGGTCGAGGCCGACCGACCCCCAGCAGCAGCCCGGCACGCGGCCTCCATATGCCTCCGCAGAGGCCACCTCATTAGCGTGCCCCTGATTTGAAGTGTCCCCCTAAGTTAAGTTCATGTTCTTCCTCGTAGACTCTGTTTTTTCCAAAAAGAAGGCGTGAACGACCTTTTCCCTGGATCTTTTATTGCCTGATGACTTTAACTTCTTTCCACCCAAACTGGACTGTTGGAATCACAAAATGATGATCCAGAAGAAGAGACATCAGCCAGCTCTTACAGCTGAGGATTCAAACCATGGGGAGTTGTGGTCCATGCCCCACCCCCTGCCAGAAATCCTGGGGGTAAAGACAGCAACATGGAGAACGATTCCTCGAGGTGGCGGGGAGGGGAACCAGGAGAGGGCAGGACAGGCTGGACAGGCAGGTTGAGGTCATTACTGAGGCTCCAGGACAGCTGGGCTGAGAAAGAGTGTCAGAATTGGTCAGCTGGCACTTGGGACCACATGTGAGGCAGGCCCAGGTCCGAGGAGCCCGTGTTCCTTGCAGATGTGACGTCGGTGGAGTTTGTCACACGCTGCCCTTCCTGTTCCCACCACTTTCCAGGGAATCTTTCCAGGGAAGATTCATTGACAGCTTCCAGCTCTAGGGTCTGGGTGAACCTGGCTCATCTGATACGACCGAGCTATCAGATGAAGGCATCCCTCCCGAGGATGATTTATCGTGGTGGCCTGTGTCCTTGGATGTCAGGGAGCCCTTGCCAGGCACTTCGCTCCCCAGAGGCGTCACCTGTGACCTGAGCGTTTTCAGAGCTGCAGAGACCTGTCGGTGGCTGGCAGGCCAGGCTTTGTGTTTCCCAGGGGCCCCGGTGGAGCGGTCACCCTGTCCAGCCCTGGCTCGGGCAGACAGCTACGGCAGCAGGGGTCAGCGTCTGGGTTAAGCACGGCAAAGTGGACGATGATTTAAGAGAACCGCAAGCAGGCAGCCCGCATGAATTAACGCTACGCTTCACGCATGCTTGATCGACCTTCCGTTCTGTGTTTAGGAATTGACGCGAATGTCTCCAACTGTCCGCAACAAGGCTGCCTGCCTCCCGCCCTTGGTAGGGGTCAGGGATCTGATTCAGTAATGCATTTTGGGCAGACGTGAGCTTGGCATTGACAGAATTACTGTTTTTCTCAGGATGAATGATTAATGCCTTATTGGTTAAGGGTTTAGAATATTCACCCTTGTCTTTCTTGCTTCTTAGACTCCCCCTGATCCCGTCAGACTGTGTTTAACAGCACTTGCCTGGCAGGTTTATAACCTATCTCCTCTGGAGCGGGTGAATGTCAGCACCCAGGGGAGCGCATGTCTGCAGAGAGCTTCGAGTGCCTTGCAAGGGCCTCACATTCTGCAATCTGCTTTCAATTTTGTAACCAGCTTTTTGCAAATAAAAAGCAATAGTCGTGAGAGACACCCGCTGGCCCCTGCTTCTGATGATCTCGTGCTTTGCCGGAGAAACAGTATTGTTAGCCAATATGTTTGCTGCTCTATGTAAGGTCCTCCTCTCATCACCCACCCAGCACCCTGCCAGTGCCTTGCATGCCACAGTGCACCCCTGGCCCTGGCTTCCTGCCCTCTGCCTTCACCCGGGCCAGGAACAGGAGAGAGCTCGCAGCAGTGCCACTTGCCCGGCAAACTCTGCCCTCAGGTCCCCCCAGGCCCGAGCCCTGCAGCGGAAACACGCTTGGGGCAGGCAGTGCAGGAGCCCCGGGGCCTCACAGAGCAGCCAACTGCACCTTACTCCCAGCCATCAGAGCAGGGAGCCAGGAAGGTATCGGCAGCCTTCCTTGGGAAAAACACTCAACATTTCAAAACAGCAAGAGTTTTAACTGTGAATGGAGGAAAAAAAAGGCAGCTCACCAGAGGTAGCTATTAATATGCTCAATTTTTCCATCCAAAGCTATTTCAGATCTGTCTCTAGCTGTTTCTTATTAAGCTCTTTAACATTAAAAATGTTCCGTGTTTAAAGTTGAGGCGTGTGCAAACACGGGCAGGGGTGGGGGGGACAATGAGGGTCACCCACCTGGAACAGCCGTGTTGTTGAGGGAGGGGCCACTGGCTTCAGTCACCGGGTGCCCGGCGCTGCTCCCAGCCCAAGATGGGTGACAGGAGGCGTCGTCGCACCTGAGCTCTGCCCAAGGTCACATCGCCACCCCGCCCTCTGCACTCACTCTCCTCTTGTGATTCTTCTGGGGCGGGGGTCTGCCACCAAATCCAGCCCACCACCTGTTTCTGCAACAGCCTGTGAGCTGAGAATGGCTTTCACATTTTCAACTGGTGGGGGGAAAAAAATCGAAAGAAGGATAATATTTTGTGACATAGAAATGATAGGAGTCACTTAGCATAATACCCTCCAGTTCCATCCAAGTTGCTGCAAATGGCCAGATTTCATTCTTTCTCATTGCCAAGTAGTATTCCATTGTATGTACAAACCACATCTTCGATGGGGGGTGGGGGAGAGGGGAAAGTGGGTGATGGGCACTGAGGAGGGCACCTGTTGGGATGAGCACTGGGTGTTGTATGGAAACCGGTTTGACAATAAATTATATTTAAAAAAAAGAAATGATAGGAGTCAGATTTCAGCATCCACAAATAAAGTTTTATGGGCACACACGAACCCCACTCACTTACCTGCTGTCTCAGGCCACTGTCCCCGCAATGTCGAGTCACGCGTCTGGAACAGAGGCCACGCGGCCCAAATATTTACTATCTGACCCTCCACTGAGGAAGTGTGTCCATCCTGCTATAGACCAACAGTGACAGCGGAAGAACGGGGGCCGGTGAGGGCGTTCAACATACTTCTGCTGAAGCTGGGTCGCAGTATGGATGGAGGACCGGTACGGACTTCATGTCTGCGTTCCCCCCAAAATTCATCTGTTGAGACCCATGCCCCAAGGTGATGGTGTTAGGAGGCGGGGCCTCTGGGAGGTGGTTACAAGGGGGAAGTCCCGTGATGGGGTTACAAGGGACCCCAGAGGGACCCCAGGAGGGCTCCCCTTCCCCTTGTTCCACGTGGGCACACAAGGAGAGGGCGGGCAGCTGTCTGCAGCCAGGAAGGAGCCCAGGAGTGGACAGAGCCAACACCCTGACCTCAGACTTGCATCCTGCGGAACTGTGAGGGATATGCAGCTGTGGCTCATAAGCTCCCCGGTCTGGCACGTTGTCACAGGCACCGGAACAGACTAAGACAGGGATTAAGGGGGTGGAAGGAAGACATCCACAGACGTCCGTGGGGATCAGGATTAGGGACAGGCAGGCTGGCAGGGGTCCCTGGGCCTCAGGAGGAAGCGGCAGTACTGAGAACGTGGGCAATAACTGAGACATGTGTGAAAGGGACACCTGCCAGCCCTACGGGACAGCTGGCTCAAGGCCAGGGTCCATCCCCAGCAGACACAGCCGCTGCAAGCATTGGAAGGACAGAAGGATCCGGGCGTGTGTTGGAGAAAGCTGGGGAGGTTCTGAGGGCCTGAGCTGCCTCCCAGACCCTGGCACTGCCCCCAGGGACCTTGGGAACCCCCTCAACCTTTGTCTGGAGAGAAGGTTTGATCTGGGCCATCTTGGGGCCCTGGCCTCAGACCCATTCATTCCCAAAGGCAACGCATGCTTGTGTCCTGCGGCCTTCCACCCCAGGAAGTAGGGAGGGGACCCTGCCTCGCTGCCCCTTCCAGAACAGGCCCCCTCCCCCCTTTGCGAGGCCAGCCCCTCACAGTGCCCCCCGCGGAGAGTTCCTTCCATCAGCCTTGCTGGTTCTGTGCCTGCTCTCCTCCCCCACGCGGGCTGTTTCTTACCTTCGCTTCGGAAAGCCGTTTTGCTGGGACAGACAGAGCTCATGTACTGACTGGGTAACAGAAACCTTGCCCGCTTCTTCTTTGCAGCTTTCTGTGCAAATTACATTTCCATAGTCAGTCCTGCTTCCCTCTCGTTGTCAGGCATGAATAGACGTCAGTTCATTTAACACCACCAAACAAAACTGGAGTCGAGTGGGGCCGTCCTTGGGTTCCTGGGTCCTCCTACCTAGATCCCAGGGGGGCAGAAAGCACTGGTCTGGGGGAGCAGCTGCTTGTGACGCCCCAAGGCTCAGTGGGTGAGGGCGGGGCTATAGGAGAGGGGCACCCCTTTAAGGGCAATATGGTGGTGAGGTGCTGGGGGAGAAATCTTACGTCAGCGTGGCTAGGCTACGGGTGCCTAGATGGTCGGTCGCACGTGATTCTGGCTGTGTCTGCAAGGGTGTGTCTGGAAAAGGTGAGGATTTGAATGGGAGGACCCAGTAAAGAGACCGGCCCTCACCAGTGTGGGTGGGGTGCATCCTGTCCGGTGGGGTCAGAGGGAACAAAGTGGTCCCCTCCTCCTCCTGGGCTGGGACGCACATCCTCTCCTGCTTTCAGGCATCAGTGGTCCCGGCTCTTGGGCCTTCAGACTCAGACTGGCCCAAGCCGTCGGCTCCCCTGGGTCTCCAGCTTGTGGACGGCAGCTTGTGGAGGTGGGAGTTCCTAGCCTGCATGAGCCAGTTCCCATAACAAAAGCCTTCTTATATCTATTGACACGTGTCCTGCTGGGTCTGCTTCTCTGGAGACCCCTGAGGTTACCAGGTGTCCCTCCCCGGCTGGTCACCTCACGTCTTGATCAGATGTGTGTCCGTGGTGCTTTTCCAGACACAGCCTGGAGCTGGACCGTCAGGGGCTGGAGACCCTCAGCCTGGAGCCGGGAGCAGGGCTCATCTCCCTGCCACCAGGTCCTTGCAGGTCCCTGGAGCCAGGCGTCCCCAAGTCCTTGGGGGAAACATGCCCACAAGGCACAGGGAAGGTCCTCCAGGAGGCGCTCACGTGAAGCAGGTTACTGACAGTTTCCCACCCTTCTCTTGGCTCAGAGCCCCCAGAGCGTCTGGACGACCCTGTCCACACTCCTTGCTCTCCTTCCAAAGCCACACAGGGTGTGTTTGAGAACTCAAGACTGTCCTCTTTGAAATCAATATCAAAGTGTGGATATTTCTATAGACCGAATGTTCGATTCACACGTTGAAATCCTCACCCCCACAAGAGGGTGTTAGGAGGTGGGGTAACCAGTCATACGGGCTGAGCCCCACAGTGGGATCAGTGCTCTGACAAAAGGGACCCCAGAGTTTCCTCGCCCTTCTCACTGCGTGAGGACACAGTTGGAAGATGGCCCTCCCTGGACACCGAATTCGCCAGAGACCTGACCTTGGACATCCAGCCTCAGACCACAAGACAGATATTCTGCCACATCGGTGGCATTCTGTTAAAACAGCCCAAATGGACAAAGACAGATACGTTTCTCCCAGAAGCCTCGTTTCTCTTCCCATTCTGTTAAAAGTTCATAAGCCACAGCTTCGTCGCTGATATTTTCTATCTGTTCGGTTGACGTTGTCTCACGGAGGTGAGAAGTTCAGACCTTGGTCTCTGGACTGGAAAGGCAGGTGTGCTTGACCTGGGGACCCTGCCTGGGCTCTCCCTCTGTCCCCAGGTCCTGGAGTCTTCCCAGTAAAACGTTCTGGGCGAGGAAGAAGGCCCGGGGCTCCTCTGGCCTGAGGAAGGATGGGAGAAGACTTCTACCTGGAATGAACACCGTGGGGTGTTGGGGACCTGTTTCAAGGTCTCTGCCCAGCCCCCCACACCATCTCCCACCCCCCACTGCTCGGCGGAGGTGGCTACACAGTGCCACACGCCCCCATCCCCCGGGCCTGCGACATCACCTGAGCCCACGTGCCTTAGTTCAGGCTGCCGTCACAAACCCCCACGGTCCGCGGGCTCATAAACAAACAGCAGACACTTACTTCGTGCTCACAGTCCTGTAAGTCCCCATCAGGGTGTTGGCTGATCCGGTGTCTGGTGACGAAATGCTTCCTGGTTCATAGACGGCATCTTCCGGCTGTGTCCTCATGGTGGAAGGGCCCGGGGAGCTCTCTGGAGTCTCCCAGGGGGGTACTGACCCCTCCATGGAGGTGCAGCCCTCCTGTAGTCCCCGCCTCCTAATGGGTATATTCCCTACTACCACCTTGAGAGCTGGAACTCACTGTGAGCTCTGGGGGGCACAAACATTCAGGCTACAGCATCGTGCAAGCCTCCCCGCTGACCAGCCAGAGACCAGCTGATTCTCTCTCAAAAGTCCCAGCCGAGAGACGCAGAGGTGGAAGCCAGCCAGGGGGACCTCAGGCGAGCAGACTGCCAGACGATGCCCATTCCCCAGCTCCAGGGCTCCCGCGGCTGGGCCGTGCCAACGACCTCCAAACCCCGACCTGATCCTTCCCACGGGAGCCAGTTCCAGGGCATTTATTTACCTTGCAACTCTGAACTCAGTCCAGACTGGTGTCCTGTCCAGAGCTGACTCACCAGGCCCAGAGCACAGGCAGGTGGGCAGCTGCCCAGGCTTCCTTCTCAGTAATTAAACACATCCTGGGCCCCGGGAGGTGCAGCCAGCCTGGAAGGAAGGTAGAGTCGTGCCAAGCTGCCTCCCGTGTGCTGTGTGACGCCGGGCAGTCCTGCACCTCTCTGGGCCCTGGAGCCATCCTCCATAATGCCTTCTCCAGAGAGAGAAGTGAGATAGCAGGCGCTGGGTACCGAGCAGCGTGTCTGATGCACAGGGAGGGTTGCCACGCAATTTCACACCCTCGTTCCAGCGAGGAAGTCGGGGGAGAAGGAAATTATTCATACACTGACGGGGGTACCCACAGGAGGAGGCAGCTCTGGGGTGGCTGGAGAAAGTCGGGAGTGCGGCAGGGGAGAGGGCAGCGAGGCAGGAGAGGGGGGCGGGGGTTCTCTCACTTGCTTCCCTGAAAAGCTGCCCCAGCGAACCTCCCAACTGGCCTGAGCTGACGGGAGGAGGTTTCTGCCGCTCACGAGAATGTTCTCTGCACACAGCAGGTGTCAGAGCCCCGACCTTTGGCCCCAGAGGGATGGTCCCAGTGGTGGACTTAGAGGAGCCAGCCGAGGTCCCCTGGGCTGCTCCCTTGTAACGTGGGGTGAAAACTCATAGTCTGACGTCCTGCCTGCGGAGGCTCTGACAAGCTGATGCGTGCGAACCGCCACCGGTTTCCTAGAAGAAAGGGCGTTCTTATCACTGGGAGTCCAGACTCTGCGGCCCCATTGATAATTCTCCCCAAATCAATTCGACTGCGTCGGGATCAGCATCAAGACCTGGAAGCAGAGAGTTTGCTGAACGTTGGTTTTCTTCCTCTTTTCTCTTCTTTTCTTTTTTGTCTGGGGGAAAATGTCCTGACGCGGCTGTTTACCTGCGCCTTTCACACCAGCCACGTTGCAGACAAGAGGGCACGGCCCTGGTGTCAGCTTCCAGGCTGCTCCCCACCTGGAAGGTGAATTCTCTGTGGCGCCTCCTGCGAGGGGTGATAATGCTGCCGCCCGCCTATCACCCCGTGCCCCCACCCACAAGACGGTTGTCATCAGCCCCGAAAGGTGTCACAGGAACGAAGCAAGAGGCAAAACAGCCTCTTGCGGTGCCCTGGCGGGGATGCCCCGGTCCCCACTCACCCCAGCAGGCGGGCAGGAAGGACACCGCTCAGTTCCGACGGGGATGGGGGACGGGCAGGGGGAGAACTCACAGGAGTGTCCAAAGGCATCCCGGACCGTTTGACCTCCTGCGGCCCCTCCCTTCTCTCTACGCTGACTTCCTTCCCTCACCAGCGGGGCGATGAGGCCCACACGGGAGGACACGGCCGTGGGCAGTGCCAGCAGGCGCTCCCTGTTTTGCCTCTGCTCCCTGCTCACTGGCGACTTCCGACCCCAGACCCGGGGGTTTTCCACACCAAGCGATTTTGCGACACCGGCTGAGCCGTCCTGCGATTCAGCTCAGCTCTGGTTCTACCTGGAGGTGGTGCTGGACGGCACGAGCTAGGGACTCAGGCCCGCGAGACACAGTCCCCTCCCCACATGCCAGCTGCAAGGCCCCGGTAGTCACCTGTGCTGCACCCCTGGCTGGCCAGTTAAAGACCTGGGGTTCCCCCGACCCCGTCCTCAGGTTTGACAATTTGCTAGAACAGCTCTCAGAACTCAGGGGAACCCTTGTTTTTACCAGTTTGTTACAAAAGGGTTTAAAGGATATAGATGAACAGCCGGACAAAGAGATACACAGGAGGAGGTCTGGGAGGGTCTGTCCCCATGGAGGTGGAGAGCGTCAGCCTCCTGCCACGTGGACGTGTCTGCCCACCAAGAACTTCCCGCACCCTACACTTCAGGGATTTTTCCGGAGGCCTCATCGGTGGGCATGAGCCACGAATGACTCTCCGGAAGGTGGGGGCTGGGATGACACTTCCAAGCTTCTAAAAATCAAGGCCTGGCTTTCTGGTGGCCACCCCCATCCGGGAGCCCACCCGAAGTCACCTCATTAGAACAAAAGACGCTCTCGTCACCCAGGAAACCCCAAGGGAGTAAGGCACTCTGGGTCCGGTACAAATATGAGAAAGGAGGGGTTCCCAGCTCTCTCATCACTGGGGGAGCTGCCGGAAATGAGCTGTAGAGCCCAAAACACAGATTTTCTATCGTTTCTCAGTCGGAGACCATAGATGCAGATTCCTCCACCCAAGTGGAATCACGGGACATCTGTCCTTCTGTGTCTGGCTTCTTTCATTTGCCATCATGTCCTCGCGATGAATAGTATCCCCTTCTGCGGACAGACCGCTTTTCTTTTCCATTCCTTCACCTGTCGGTGGACATTTGGATTGTTTCTGCAAACTGGCTCTTGCGATACGAGGGATCTGAAATAGTCAAACTCACCAAAGCAAAGAAAGGAATGGCGGGTTTTCAGGGCCTGGGGGAGGGGGCACAGGGGTCACGCAGAATGAATGAGCCCCGGGGCCCGCTGTCCGGCTCGCTGACCGCGGTCAGCGAGGTGCTGTGTGCACTCAACAGTCTGCTAAGAGGGCAGCTCTCATGGTTAAGTGTTCCTAACACGATAAAAATCAAAGTAAAAAGATTTCCAGGCTCCTCCAGTCCCCAGCAGGAAACCCCTGGGCACCAGCTTCCTTCTCCACATAAGAGTCACCACCTTGAGCCCAGAGCCTTGAGCCTGTGGGTTAACTTCCAACCGCCACTGAAAGATCAGACTCTCACAATCATCTCCTCTTTGATACAAAGTCTGAATCACTTTGCCTGGTTTCTTTGACTCACCGGCTGAGACACTCACTCCCGCAGGAGCCAATGTGTTAGGAAGGAAACACCTTACCCATGGGGGTCCCTGTCCGCTTAGTCAATATCTGAGCCCCTGATGTGCACTCTTCACCACGTCACTTAAGAAAATGTTCCTTTACTAGGGGGACCGGGGTGGCTCAGTCAGTTGAGTGTCTGACTTTGGCTTAGGTCATGATCTCTCGGTTCATGGGTTCAAGCCCGGTGACAGCTCGGAGCCTGGAGTCTGCTTCGGATTCTGTGTCTTCCTCTCTCTCTGTACCTCTCCTGCTCACTCTCTGTCTCTCTCTCCCAAAAATAAATAAACATTAAAATTTTTTTAAGAAAATGTTCCTTTACTAGGGGGACTGTGGTGGTGCAGTCGGTTGAGTGTCTGACTTTGGCTCACATCATGATCTCTCGGTTCATGGGTTTAAGCCCTGTGACAGCTCAGAGCCTGGAGCCTGCTTCGGATTCTGTGTCTCCCTCTCTCTCTCTGTACCTCTCCTGCTCACTCTCTGTCTCTCTCTCCCAAAAATAAATAAACATTAAATTTTTTTTTTAGAAAATGTTCCTTTACTGACTGAAGTAAATGGCCACCCATCAGGGAAGGTAATGTCCCAGCTATAGTCAGGGGACACGCCTCCCAGCCAGAGCACCTGTGTGTGGGGGCATCACAGCACACACACGGTCTAGAGCAAGTTCAGGCTGGGGAGGCGGGGAGGAGGGTCTGAATATTCATGACCCGAAAATCTCAGGAAATGAAATCCTCAGCTGTTCACCTGTGCCTGCCTCATTTCCCTCTCCCTGCGGACGAAGCTGAGGGTGTTCATGGTGGTGGCGCTCTAGATGTGACAAGGCATTCAAGGAGAGCCGTCTTCAAGGCGCTCCTTATTCCCCCGGGGGGACCCTGTGGCTGAAACCGAGTTCAGGGGGAGAAGGTTAGCTGATATTTCTTCCGTGAGGTTCTGAGGATCCCTGAGCAGCAGCTGTTAGGGGATAAGAGGTTTCTCTCTATCTCTCGCCATTTGTCACTTAGTGTCTTTATCACACTTCAAATCTTGAAAGCCAGGACGGCGGAGAGACATGAGAGCTGGTGCCTGTCCTTCCTCACTGCTCTATTTGCTACTCACTTCACAGAGACGCAGAGAAGTGACTGGAGACCTGAGCCAGGGAATTTGGGAGGCGTTATCTTCAGAGGCCAGATGGCTTCTCGGATGGACGAGGGACCTGTGGCCACCCTGTTTGGGGGCGGGGGGGGTTAAGCCCCAGTGTGGTGTTCTGCTGACACTGGCTTGAAAGTCTGCAAAAGTGGTGAACAAAAGACCCCCCCCCCCCCCACCAGTAAGGAGCTGGTCCTGGTCAGAGGGCCCAGGCTGCTCCAATGGAATGTGGAAGGAAAACCCTCCAGTGCTTCTGAAGGAAACAGGCCCACTCTGGCAGGGGCAGGTGTGGAAATGGACATCAGCAGGTTCCGCCCGTCGCTTCACCAGCCCCTGGGGGGGAGGGTGGAACAGAGAAACCGCTGAACAAGAAGATCCGAGGGTCCTGTCATCACGCCATGGCCTGGCCCTCCCGGGGTCTCACTCCCAAGGAGACTGAGAAAAAACAGCTCTCACCTCTGCTCCCGCAGGTGGATAGACCCTAAAACGAGCCGGTAAAGTCATTAACACATATGCAAATGTCACCTGCTCAGAATATGATGACAAAGGATAGCTGGGTCTGCTCCAAAGCTTCACTGGTTTTCATCTGTCATTTTTACTTTTGGCACGAATATAAAAGTATTAATTACAGATAGTTCCAATTTAAATTTTCTCAGTGGCTCCCCAATACCCTTTATAGCTTATTTTTAAATCAGAATCTGACTAAATATTATACATCGCATTTCACTGACACGTCTCTTTTTTACTAAGTTAGTCTAGAACATTCCTTTGCTTTATTATCTCTATTTTTATTGTAGTAACAGATCCATAATTTAAAAAATTTAGCATGGGCATTGGTACATTCATAGTGTTACAAGAATCAGTACCATCCATCTCTAGAACCTTTCTGTCTTCCCAAACTGGAATTCTGTCCCTGTTAAGCACAAGGTCCTGAATCTCCGTCCCCAGCCCCTGGCACCACTGTCTACTTTCTGTCGCTATGAATCTGACTCCTTTGAATACCACACATAACTGGAATCATACAGTATGTGTCTTTTTTGTGTCTGGCTTATTTCACTTCAGGGATGTCCTCAATAATAATGTATTCAAGTTCCTGGGGCTTCTGGGTGGCTCAGTCTGATAAACGTCTGACTTCAGCTCAGGTCATGGTCTCGCGGTCGTTGAGTTCGAGCCCCACGTCGGGCTCTGTGCTGACAGCTCAGAGCCTGGAGCCTGCTTCACGTTCTGTGTCTCCCTCTCTCTCTCTGCCCCTCCCCCACTCATGTTCTTTCTCTGTCTCTCTCTCTCGAAAATAAATAAACATAAAAAATGTTTTAATAATGTCTTCAAGTTTCATCTACGCTGTTCCACATGTCAGAATTTCCCCTTTAAAGGCTGAGTAACACTTTTTAGGATTGATACTTCTGAAGTATCCAGGAAGTTATTCGTGGAATATCCCACAACTGGGATTTTTCTGGGCTGTTTCCTCGCGGCTAAAGTCAGGTTAAGCATTCTTGTTTGTTTTTGGTCCAAATCCTGAGTACCTCTCAGTGCACATAATATTAGTTTGTCTCATTCTTGGTTAAAATGGTGCCCCTGGATCTCTCCATCATAAAGGCACCTCCTGGTTGGTGATCACAGTCAATCTGTACAGGATGCTTCTTGAGAGAGCAGACGTGCCATTCACCAGCAACTTTCGCCCAGTTTTAGCATCGATAGTTGGCCTTTGCTCTCATCAATGATTGCAAGAGGGTTATGTTTTGTTTTGTTTTTTTGTTTGTTTTTTGTTTTTTTTTTTAATTTTTTTTTCAACATTTTTTTTTTATTTATTTTTGGGACAGAGAGAGACAGAGCATGAACGGGGGAGGGGCAGAGAGAGAGGGAGACACAGAATCGGAAACAGGCTCCAGGCTCCGAGCCATCAGCCCAGAGCCTGACGCGGGGCTCGAACTCACGGACCGCGAGATCGTGACCTGGCTGAAGTCGGACGCTTAACCGACTGCGCCACCCAGGCGCCCCAAGAGGGTTATGTTTTGATCCGATTATTCTTCTAACACTGATTAGATATCTTTTTCTGCAAGAATATGTTTTTCTGTCACTTCTCCCCCACAGCTTTTTTGAGAATCACTATGGATGCATAGATTTTTTTTTCATCTCAGTGTCTTATAATCTGTCACCACCATTATTCTTTCTGATGCTCAGATTGTCCTACATCTGGCTGGTAAGATTCCCTCCCCACTGGTGTCCTTTCGACCGTAACCCTAACTGGTGTCCTTTCGACACACTGCATTTCCTTGCACAGCAAGGTAATCAGGGGCCCCTGTTCTCCACCTGCCACAGACTTGGAATCAGACATCTCCCCAAGGGGCCCTGATTCCTTTGATCAGGGGACAGTATTTAGAAACCAAGATCTGGGCACTTGGCTCTTTTAGGTTTCCAAGATCTTTCAGGACCGTGTACTTCTGGGGGAGTCATTGGACAGCATCTGGATTGTTCAGAGTTCTCATAACCAAGGCTTGTTAAAGGCTGTTACAAAAGAATTAAAGCATCCTAGAGGCAACTTTTTGTTGTACATAGGGAATTGTGTTAGAGGCAAAAGAAAAAATGGACAGTATTGTATTAGCGAACCAAATTCAGCAATGTTTTAAAAGGATCAGACACCAAGATGGAGTCGGATTTATTCCAGGGATGAAAAGACAGCTCAAAGTCTGAAGGTCGGTCGGTGTGATGTGCCACATTAACACATGCGGGACAAATACCATGGCTATCCAAGAGATGCCGGAAAACCATGACAAAACGCAACATCAAGTTATGTTAAAAACTTCCAACGTAGTCAGTATAGAAGGAACATACCTCAAGGTAATAAAGACCGTATATGACAGACCCACAGCTAACTTCATGTTCAATGGTGAGAAGCTAAAAGCTTCCCCCCCTAAGATCGGAAACAAGACAAGGGTGGCCACACTCACCGCTTCTACTCCACATAGTATAAGAAGTCCTAGCCAGAGCAATTAGGCAAGAAAAAGAAATGAAAGTCCCCCAGATCAGAAAGGAAGAAATAAAACTGTCACTACCTTCAGACTACATGATATTATATATGGAAACCCTAGAGACTCTAGACACACACACAAAAAAAAACTATAAGTACTAATAACAAATTCAGTAAATTTTCATGGTACAAAATCAATATACAAAAATCTGTTGCTTTTTATACACTAATAGCAAACTGTCAGAAAGAAAACTAGAGGAAATAACTCTATTACAGGTGCATCCAAAAGAGTAAAATATCTAGGGATCATTTTAACCAGGGAAATAAAATCCTTGTTTACTGAAAACTGCAAGATAGGGATAAAAGAAATTGAAGAAGACACAATAAATGAGAAGATACATCATGCTCATGGACGGAGAGAATTAATATTGTTAAAATGTCCATACTACCCACAGCAATCTACAGATTCAATGCAATGCCATTCAAAATTTCAATCATATTTTTTTCACAGAACAAACAATCCTAAAATTTGTATGGAGCCACAGATAGCTCTGAAGAGCCAAAGTAATCTTGAGAAAGAACCAAGTTGGATGATCACACTTCCTAATTTCAAACGATATTACAAGTCTATAGTAATGAAAACACTATGGTATTGGCATAAAAGCAGACACACAGACCAGTGGAAGAGAATAAAGAGCCTGGAAATAAACCTGTGCAGACATGGTCAGTTAATTTATGAGAAAGGAGCCAAGGCTACACCATGGGGAAAGGACAGTCTCTTCAACGAGAGGTGTTGGAGGCACTGGACTGCCCCGTGCAAAAGAGTGAAGCCAGACTATTTTACACCACACACACAAACACGAACTCAAATGCATGAAGGACTTGAATGCGAAATGTAAGGCCCAAAACTGTAAAGTTCCTAGAAGAAACGTAGATGTGAGCTCCTTGGCGATGGCATTTTAGATCTGACTCCAAAAGCAAAGGCATCGAAAACAAAAATAAACAGTGGGAGAGACAATAAACAAATAAATAAGTGCACGATCTCAGCAGTTGTTTTAGGGAAAAGTAAAGATTTCATAAAGATTAAATATATATAATATATTACATACATACAATATATATGTATGTATAAAGTAGGTATCCAGTGTATACTATAATATGGTATATATGTATATTATATGTGTTTGCATACATATATAAATTATTCTGATTTCCAGAGGCTCAAAGAGGGCAGAACTTTCCCAAGAACCCACTTACTGAACAGTAGAACTTGAATTTGAACCCGGGCTCAAACTCTGCCTGTAGAGTCTAGCTCTCCCCACGACACTACGTCACTTCTCCGAGAACCCAGTTGCCATGCTGGGATGGATCATCCCTAAGTCCACGGAGATGCGCATCCATTCACCTACGAGATCCCCCCATTGTCACTTTCCTTGACTCTGTGTCCCACTGCCTGGTAGAGCTCGAGGGCCTTCATAACCTTAGAAATGCAAGCATGCACTTCCTCCTCTAGAGCGGTCATAAGTATGGGGACTAAAGCATATCTTGGCACTGGGGCCTGGGTGCTTTCCATCTTGAGTAGAAACCCCAGATTTGGAAACTTACCCAGCTGCTTCCCCTTGTCTCGGTGGGTAGCATCCTTTGATTTTCCATCTCTGATGGACCCTTCCATAGAAGTCCAATAAAGTAATTGAACCAGCACTTTGCAGTCCTAGCCCACCTCATCGAGACTTCCAGGAGTGCAAGGCTCCTCCCGGGGAGCTCAGCACCTCAAAAATTGGGGGGGGGGTCACACACCATGTTTTCTAAGCAGGACCTGACTTCAGAATTTCCTCCAGGACATCACAGAAACTCATCTGCCTGCCTCTGCACGCTGCCTGACCTGGAGTGGATGCTCAGGGTGTATTTGTCCCGTGTGAATTGGCAAGTGCTTTCTGAGCAGCGCATGTCTACACTAGCTGCCAGAGACCCGGGGATAAATAAAATCAGGCTCACATGCAGTTGTGCCTTCACAGGGGAGGCTGACAACACATAAAAGCCAAGAGAAGAGGGTGGATACTGAGTGGCGGTGGGTGGCTGGGAGCAGGATGAGGCGGAGTGAGGTGGCAGGGTACAGCACGAGGCCGCGTGTACCCCAGCAGTTCGGAGGAGAGAGCCAATAAAGTGCCGTCTGAGCGAGAACGCACAGACCTCAGAGTCAGCAAGCCTCCAGGGGCAGAAGGGGCTATTCTGGGAGGCAGCGAAAGCCTTACTTTACATTAATTCTGATTGCCAAACACGTCCACTGTGCTCATCTGGGTGTCGTGGGTGATTTTAACCTGTTTCTAAATCCCTGGAGGTCACGGCTTTTTCTGACGTCTGCGCTTTGTAGTGGTTCTTGTTAACTCTGAGAAAAACCATCGTAGATGTGGGGAGAGGTCCAAGAGCGTGAACGACAAACGGGAAAGGGGCTGAGTGGGCTTCCGCGGGAAGATAGAAATATTTACGGGCTAGGCCACGGAGGACAGACGCTTCCTGTAACACTCCCTCTCTGCGTCTCTGCCCGGATTGTGCTAACTACGGACTATTTTCTTGCAGGTGTCCACCAGACCTTAAGAGGCTATCTTGGAAAAAGTAGCTCCCACTCAACCTCAGACCATTAACTGACAGAAGCGATGGTACTAAAAGTAAACGGGCCAGAGAAGGAGTTTTGATCAATGAAGGGGCCCCAGAATCCTAGCAGGCTGTTTGAGGGAGCTTGGAGTCCTGCCCTGCTGCTCGGCATGGACGTAGGGAGACCAGCAGAGGCCCCTGGGAGGTACGTTTAGTTCTACAGTCAGAGACAGGACATCAGGTCGTCCTGCAAAATCGATCCCATTCACTGTCTCTGGGATCTATGCTCCACATGCTGTTCCCAATTGTCACATCGACAATTCTGTTCTTTACAAGTATTCCTGGGGCGCCTGGGGGGCTCAGTCGGTTGAGCATCCGACTTCGGCTCAGGTCATGATCTCGCGGTCTGTGAGTTCGAGCCCCGCGTCAGGCTCTGTGCTGACAACTCGGAGCCTGGAGCCTGCTTTGGGTTCTGTGTCTCCCTCTCTCTGCCCCTCCCCCGCTCATGCTCTGTCTCTCTCTCCCTCTCAAAAATAAAATGGGTGGGGTGCCTGGGTGGCTCAGTCAGTTAAGCATCCGACTTTGGCTCAAGTCAAGATCTCATGGTCTGTGAGTTCGAGCCCCGTGTTGGGCTCTGTGCTGACAACTCGGAGCCCAGAGCCTGCTTCGGATTCTGTGTCTCCCTCTCTCTCTGCCCCTCCCCTGCTTGCCCTTTCTCTCTCTCTCTCTCTTCCTCTCTCAAAAATAAAACTTTTTTTAAAAAAAAAAGAAGTATTCCTAAGAAGGGTATTGTATAATAAGGAGTTTGGCTCACCTTTGTTTCTAGTTTCTGGGAAGAAGACTAAATCCTTCAAATTTCCCCTGTAACTGAAGTCTCTGCTATCTAGGAGCCTCTGGGAATCACACCTAAATTTAGGCTAAGAGATGAGATGGTATAGGGTGGGGGCTGGACACAGGAAGACCAGGCCAGTGATTAGAGGGTGGGGCTCTGAGTCCGGTGACAGCAGCCTGGCCTCTGGGGAGGGAGGGGGCTGCGGACCGGGTTCAGCCATGTGGTCAGCCACTGCACCTGTGTCATGAAATCCCGGCAAAGACTCAGGACACCAAGGCCGGGTGTAGCTTCACGCTTGCTCAACCCGTTGACGTCGCAGGGGAGTGACACTCCCTGATCCCACGGGGACGGCTGCTTGTTTGGGGTCTTCCCGGACCTCACCCTCTGTGGCTCATTTGCCTCCTGAGTTGTTTCCTTTATGCTAAAACTATAATCGTGCAGACAGCAGTTTATGCAAGAATGAGCCCTGACCTGTGGGATCCGCACCAGCTCTGGGGGGTCAGTGGCAGCCTGCACTGCAGCATAGCAGCCGGGGTGGGAACAGAGCTGAGGTGTCTTGGACATTCGTGCGTGTCCCCACCGGGTGCTGGTCGTGAGTCAGTGCGCTAACTTAGTCACAATGTCTGCACGGACTCCAGAACCCGGGCTGGAGACACGATCCGGAGCTGTGTGCACAGACCTGGAACAATTGGCTGCAAGTCGGAATCAATTCATCGTGTGATCACAAAGGCCAGGGTAGAAGAGAGCGCTCAAACAGCAAGCTGACAGCTTTCCAGGACAAAAACGGAACACGTCTGGCCACCTTTACTGTCCGTGGAAGGGAACGCAATCCCGGGTGGGGGGAGGGAGCCCCCCAAATCACTTGGGTTTAGAAAACTTCACTGAGGATGAGTCCACGCGTCCCCGCGACCCGGATTTCTGCCCCTCGCCTTGGAACACAGGAAGTCACCCTGGCGAGGAGACCAGCCAATCAGCTGCCCTTCCCTGGCGTCCCTTTGCTTGCTAAGCCCCGTCTTGTGAGCACGTAGCACACTCCACGTGTCGCCACATTGCCAGTGGGAGTGTGTACGCGTATGTGTTGGCTTCCTTACACTGGCACAGCCCTGCCTTCCCTCCGGGCCAGCGGGCGGCATGCTCTAATGTAACCCGGGACCGCACGGGGGGTCCGCGCTCCCGTGGTACTTCCTGGCACATCAGTTCCAAAATTCTGAAGGCAACAAGTGATCCTGCGTATGTGTTCACACCTGCAATGGGATGGCGGGGAAATTCTCCCACATCCAACAAGACCTTGCCCTCCACTTCTCCGTATTGTCAGCGAAGGGGCCGCGAGGCAGCAGCCCCCGCCTCCCTTGGGGGTGTGTAGGGGGGAGCCTCACTGAAGGAGAACCTCATCCGCTCATGTGTCAAGATGACTTTTCAAGCATTTCACGTTGTCCTTACTCCCCGAGCTGGGGCCACTGCTGGACCCGGTGAGTGACAAGTCCCAGCAATTTGTCATGAGTTCTGCGACCCCCCCGTGCCGAGCGATCCATCAGCAACAGAGGAAATCAACAGGGTCACGGCAACCTTGAGTTTACCCACGGTGTGTGTTTTATCAACTTCCCAGCATCTGGTCCCAGCATCAATATCATCTTCACTCGCTTATCCCATTCAAAGGCACTTAGTGATTCTCAAGCACATACACACGATAATTTTATGCACTTATTATGATGTATACTATCCCGTTATTATAGCCCCTGTCTTATAATAGATGCCGTATGTATTGCCTACTTTATAACTGTAGACACACACTCGTGAATATAACGAGCCTGTGCCAGTTCATTCCGTGCGTGTCTTTCAGTCAGGGCATTGCTTCTTTTCTCTGTTTCTACTTTTTAAATGCATCGCTTAGTTTTCGTTTTCTTTTTTTTCCCCTCCAGTCTCTACCCATCATGACGCCCCCCTACCTGGTATAAAGCACTGGGCTAACAGGTGAGGGGGAGGAGGAATCTGGACCAGCACCACCTCAAGGAACCTGAGGTCTGGTGGGGGGACCGCAAGGATGTCTGTCTGAGCTTCGTACAAAGTTGTTCATTCTTGAAAATGTGCAGAAACGTAGAGAAAGCAGCAGTTCGTTCTAACTGAGGGAAGCAGGAAAGACTCATTGTTGCCTTGCCCGGAGGTGGAGAAGGATCAAGATAAATGAAGATAAGGCTGCCCAGACTGGGGGAAGTGAGATGGACATTCTAGACGGAAGAGCAGGAAGGAAGATGTCTGTTCCACTGCCCCCGCCCCCGCCCCAGCCTTGGAACTGAAATAGTCCCAGATGCTGGGGGCCTCGGGGGGAGAAGAAACAGCGGATCGTTAATCGTGCTGTCGTATCTGCCGCTCCCCAAGCCCGGAGGCCAATGGGAAGCAGTATCCAGGACGGGCACAGAGGCGCCTTCCGGGAGCCCTGGGGCCCCTGCCCAGCTCCTGGTGCAGACTTCCACCCAGAAGTCCAGGGAAACGTTTCCCCGACTTTGGGCAAAGATGTGCAATGTTGGGGCAAAAAGAGAAGGGACGCAGAACCCTAGCCTCTGAGACTCCAGACCCCAGGCCTGAGGGGAGTGTCACGGCCACGTGCAGGTTTGGATGACCCAGCCTACACAGAGGCAGAAAAGATTGATGTGCGGGTGAAGAAGCCCGGCGAAGCTTTTTATAGGAGCATTTGGGGGCCCGGATGTCGCTACCTTAGATGGGGACAGTTTAAATGTTTGAATGTGGAAGGCTTACCTCTGAATCCGGTGAGCGTGAGGGTGAGACTCTCAAGGAAGGTGTCCTGGAGGTGGTTGGAGGCACTGATGCGGACGTTTGGTGTAAATCTGGGATGGTGTTTAATTCAGGGCCATGGGCTGCATTCCCCAGGGTGAGGATGTGCACACAAAGTGGGCCCCGGGACCTCGAATGTCCTTCTGCATTTAGAATTTGGAGGAAAGAGCAGCTGGCAACAGAGAGGGGAGCTGGCCCGAGGGCCACGGGCAGGGACTGGGCGGCCGCGGGGCACGGGGAGAGGGTAGCCAGCAGCATTGATAACAGCTGTGCTGTCTGGGGCAGAGAGGTCAAAAGTGAGGCTGTTGGCTCAGGCCTCGTGGGATCACGCTGTCCCCCAACCACTGGGGAGGTGACTTGGAAACAGAAGGTGTCAGAGCAAGTGGGAGGGAAGCAGCCAGAGGTAACATGTGAGGATCGCTCCGGAGGGAAGCCTGGCTGCGAGGGGGAGCAGACAGAAGGGAGAGGACTGGAAGGGAGTGTGAGGGAAGGGAAGGGAAGATGAGCAGCCCCAGGACATGGCTGGGTGCTGGTACTTTAGAGAAGAACAAGGCAGCGGGAGGGCAGACCCACCGCTCGCGGGCAGAAGTGATCCGGGGCCAGGACTGTGGGCTCCAGCAGATAAAAGCACAGGACGCCCAGGTAAATTTGAATTTTAGACCAAGAACCAATTTCTTTTTTAGTGTAACTGTGTCTCCACGCGATATCTGGCATATACTTACTTTAAAATATTATTCACTGTTTATCTAAAACCCAAATTCAGCCGGGGGTTCTGTGTTTTGTCCAGCAACCATACGGCATTCAGAGTCTGCCTGTGTAGGGGGCACGATGCCTCTTCCATCGGAGGCTCATCTCCTCCTGTGACTGGTACTCAGTGCGCACCTATTGTTATGCCCAGAAGTCGTGATCCCCAAATACCGCCACGGAGCCGAGTCCGATGTAAAAGCAAAAGAGCCTTTATTCGAGCTAGCCCGAGCTCAATCCCCTACCAGCACCGACACAGCGGTGAGATACCGGGGAGAGAGAGCGAGTTTCAAAAGGACAAAGGTTTTATTGGGGCCTAGGGGCAGTTGATGAGGTAATGGCTGTGGCCTCAGCCGATTGGCTGGGGAAGGGTCGGAGTCTTGTTAGGCAGGTGAGCAGGAAGTTACTCAAGGGGAGGAGGCGTGGTCAAGGTGAAGGACACAGAACAAGATGGAGTCGGCCGGTGTAGGCCCGCCCTTTCACCTACTATGTGCTAGGCCCTGACCTAGAGAAACAGCAAAGCCCTCGTCTGTACGGTATTTACTTTCTAGCATCAGACGTAATGAACACATAAACAAATTCAGAAAACTGAAGCAGATGCAAAGAAAATGGAACGAGATCCCGAAGAGATGCCGGCCGTGTTCACGGCAACGTCGTTCACTGTAGTAAAGGCACGGAAACACCCGTCCATCAACGGATCGGTACAGACAGCGTAAATATACGGTGAAGTGTTGCTGAGAATTTCCCTTAAGAGAAGGAAATCGTGGCCTGTGCAACACAGACGAATCTGGAAGACGTTTCCAGTGAGAGAAGCCAAACACAGGACGACAGAGACCACATGGTGTCATTTACGTACGGAATCGGAGAGAGCCGAACTCCTAGACGCAGAGGCCAGGAAGGGAGTTACCAGGGGCTGCGGTGGAAGAAACGGGGAGACACTGGTCAAAGTGGACAAGGCCTTGGTGTTCAGATGAGCAAGTCTGGTGCACGGCAGGGGAACCACAGCTCACGGCACGCCCTAGCGCACTTGACATTTGCAACGTGGTAAATCTTACGGGATGTCACGCACACAAAGCGGAAACTATGGGAGGTGAGGGAGATGTCGATTATCTTGACTGTCGTGGCCATTTCACAGTGTATGTCAGGATATCACGTTGTGCACCTTAAATACACACAATTTTTATTTGCCAACGAGATCCCAATAAAGCGGGGGGACATACACGAATAAAGAAGAAGTGAAGGTACCGGGAGGGGGAGGCCCGCACGTGTGATGGATTCGCAGACTGAGGGCGTGTAGGGCAGGAGCAGATTGCCACGGCACGTCTGAAAGAACCCCCTTTAGCTTTAAACCGTCTCCAGGGCCTGGGAATCAAGCTGTGGGGCTGGAGTCACCTTGCGTACCCGACTGAGAGCAAGGGCACACATCCGTCTCACCATCTTCTACCCAACACAGATGTCACTGGCCGTGATACATACAGAGTCCTGCTCCGGTGTCTCCAAGGGCCACGGTGATCCCAGGCACCTGAAGGAAAGCTGGCAAGACACCTGCTCGCTGGCCTCCCCCGGCCCAGCGGCCCTCCCCCTGCCTTTCATGCCTGCCCACTGCTGGGGGGCAATGCTGGTTACCCCAGTCACCAGCTGCAAGGTGGCCAGGAACACAACCCAGAAGCCTCGGCAGGCAGCACTCCCTGGAGCTGGGCCTGGGGAGGCGACAGAGGGAGCCAAGGTCCCTGACCCTGGGGGAACCTATGCAGGCCGAGCTACTTGGAGAACAGACCAGAGCCAGGCGGGCACATCCGGCAAGCACCAGAGTTGACTTCAGGCCACAGAGCCCTGCTTCGGCAGTGCCTCCCCGTCGCTTCCTCTCTCCTTCCTCTCTCCCCCCTGCAGCTGGCAGGAGCTGCTGGGTGGGGTCGCCCGGGACAACCCGGCACTTCCAGGGTGGCTGAGCCACAAGCTGGAAGAAACCTGGGCCTCCAGGTGGTCCTCAGAGCACAGCTGTCTCACACCCTTGGGCACCTGCCTGCCGGAGCTTACAGAAAAGACAAATGGACCCTCTTCTAGGCTTAAACCACTGCTGTTTGGTCTCTATCAAGGCAGCCAAGCCAACTGCATACACCGCTCTTTTTTCTCAAGGTCAGTGCCCAAATCTGCGCCCTGCCTGGCCGGGCCACCCCCCCCCTCAACCGGCAGCAAGCCCCAGCCTCACTGGTTTCTCCCGTCCTCTTCCTCTCCCTCCCCCTCAGCTCTGCCTCCTACACAGGGCCTTTGCACATGCCCTTCTCTTTGCCTGGAAAGCCTGCCCTGCTCCATCCCCATAGCTCCTTGGGGTCTCATCCCAAATGCCTCCTCCTCTGGGGGGCCTCTCAGACTCCGCTGCGGACAGGCCACCCATCAGAAGCCCATCCTCCGGTACTCCTGGGCCCACCTCACTTCTCCCAGGTGCCAGGGGCATTTATTCACTTTTTTGATTATTTAAAGCCTACGTTGTGGATCTAACTGTGTCCTCCAAAAAGATATACTCAAGTCTGAATGCCCAGAATCTGTGGATGTGACCTTTGCACAAGCTACACCGAGGTCATTAGGGTGGACCCGAACCAATGACAGGTGACCTGATAAAAAGAGGAGAGAACACACAGACAGTCGAATGTCACGTGATGACACAGACCCAGGGACCAGGAAGCCACTATGTGACGACGGGGGCAGAGACTGGGGTGACAGGCTTACAAGCCAAGTAGGAGAGCAGGAGCTGGGGAGACGCCTGGGACGAGAGGGAAGCCCCCCTCAGGTGATGTGGGGAGTGTGGGAGCCGTGACTTCTCGGGGACTGTGCCACAGGAAGGGCAACAGGCCGCCACCGGTGACCCCAGTTCCTGGGCCACAGGAAGCCACCACCACCAACCTTGTGACACACCATGTCTCTCCCTTGGTTTCTGCTTCCCCTTCCCTCCCCTCCCATCGCTCCTCTGTCCCCTCCCCGCTGGGGAAGCACCCTCAGACCTTTGCTGCCCAATGGTCCAGATGCCCAGCGGCCCGTGGCCTCCCTAGTGGCCGGCCTGGCTCTGCCTCCCTCAGCCTCAGCCCAGGCATGGCCAGAGTCAAGGCCAGACTAGCCCAGGAAGCCCGTCTACCTAAAGCATGTGGTGTCCTGCTGGGAAGGCGGGGTGGTGGGCAGGCCACCCCTCACTGGTGGGGTCACAGCGAGCCAGCTGCAATTTGCTTTGGGTCCGATGTCCTCATGGGTCTTGTGCCTGGGACACACTGGGAGGACTCTGGAGTTCCCCCCCCGCCCCGGCCCCGACTTAATGCCATCTCCTCCCCAGATGTGAGCTCTCAGCTGTCACTTAACTTGCGGGGCCTGGGAGGATGGGGAGATGCTGGGGGTTGCTGAGTCAGTCGGTCCGTTGACGGGTTTAGCACAGGGGGGCTGGCACTCCAGGAGTGAGTGCTCTTTAAGATCTTTAAGATTAGAGACTGACGCTCAGAGTCCCTGGAACATGACCGGCTCTGCCCCCCCCCCCCCCGGGGCAGGGCTCAGGGGAAGGAAGGCTCTGGGGGCCGCCAGGGGTCCACGTGCCCCCACACCCGGCATGGCAGGGATTGCCAGGGCTTCCGTTGCCATTTTTATTTCGAGGTGCAACTCACGACGTACGATGAACCATTTTGCAATGCGCAAGCTCGCACTCAGCACGTTCACGGTGCTGTGCAAACACCGTCTCCAGCACGTTCCACGGTATTTGCATCCCCCCAAGGAGACCCCAGACCCATTAGACATACAAAGCTTTTTGCTCATCCAGTGCTAACACAGGGAGGGAGGCAGGGAGGGCCAATCCATCTGGTGCTGGTCTCCTTAGGCGGCCGACAGCCAGACACACGGCATCAGGCCGACCAGGTGGACGGTGGGGCCCGGCTCCAACCACTGCCCGCACTGCCTGCCTCGCCTCTAGCAACTTGGGGTGCAGCGTTCTCTGGGAGGTTCATGTGTGGGTCTGGGGGCCGGACTCCCCGACCCTCTGGAAGGTGTTGGCCAGACTCACCTCCCTCCCCGGTCCCACCAGACATCAGAGCCAAAATGCAAATGTGCGATTCCTGTCTGGCTAGAGCCCCTCTGAGATATCGTCTTGCCTCCCCGGCACCCCCTCCTGTGCCGCCAGGACCCAGCCTCTTCAGTCAGAGCAATCTGTTGCCATGACAACCGTCTCTCCCACTCCACAACGTTTAAACACCAGCTTCCTCAGCTGCTTCTTCTCAGGGGACCCTGCAAAGTGGCTTCAGCAAGGGACAAGGGGTGGCAGGCCCGCGTCCTCTTGTTCTCAAGATGCCAAGCAGCTAAGGTCCCCAGGTAAGGGCTGGGGACACCCTCCCACCGGGTCTGAGCGGGGCGGCTCTCAGGGATCCTGCAGCTGGGTCTCCTCCAGAGCCCCAGAGGTCCGTGTCCCTCCACCTTGAGCTCAGTGCCGCTCAGTCGTAAGGAAACTAAAGAAGTCACGGGTCGTGGGAGCAGCGCATGGTTCTTTTCCCACTGGGAAAACTGGCCTCGAGGGAGGCACTGCCTCTGACTCACAAGACTGCGTTGCCCAATCTGGTGACGACGCAGGGCCAGCCCACGATGCCACCTCTGCAGGTCTCAGCGGTGCGGTCTTGCAGTGACAGGGGGTCCGGAGCTGACGGCCAAGAAAGAATTCTTGAAGACGTCTTTGGTGCAAAAAGGTTAGATTTTATGAAAGCACGGGGACAGGACTCGTGGTCAGGAAGAACTGCACTGGACCGGATGGTGAGGAGTGACTGACCATATACTTGAGGGTTGAAGACTCTCCCTGGATCCTGGAGGCCTGACCATGGTCAAGCTCAGGTTGTTTTTCCCTCTGGCAGAGCATAAACATGAAGACGGCAGGGAGTTCCTGGGGGAAGGTTTTACTCTGCTGGCCTCAAGTCTTTGCCAATGGGCTGCAGGTTAGAAGGAAATTTAATTTTACCCGCCATTTCCTTCTGCCTTCATTCCCCACATCAAGACCTGGCCTGCTTCCAAATTAGCAGGCGACCCCCAAGAACCCAAGAACCCAAGGACTGGGCGGCCACCATCCCTGCGAGTGGGAAGAGGGATGCAAAATAGCAGGTGAGTCTGGCCTGAGAAGACCCACAAATGACCTCTTAGAGCAGCAAATGAGCATTCCCTCCTGGAGACTCACACGAACAGCACGGTGAATTCTAGAAAATCCACTCAACACAAAAATCGCTCTGTCCTCCCAGGTTTGACTACACGCACGCCTTCCTTTCTACCCATCCATAAAGCCCAATGATGTATTTATTTTGGAAATCCTTCTGCTCTAGCCGGGGCCTTATTTACAAGTCAATCCTGACTTTTACCCACAGGTTGTTAAATGCCAATAGCTTTGATTTTATATTTAAATCAAGCTGAAAGCTTTCGAAGCTCCTAAGAGAAAACCTTTGTCTGAGGACTCGCCTTCTCAACCTGTTTCCTCCAGGAACTTTTTTTTCTTTTTTTATTTTAAACTGAAGCTGGCACTTATGAATTCCATCCCCGGCCTCTCTCCTGTTCAGCTGTATAACCTTGTTATGTTAACATAAAAATTAAACACGAGAGATGAATCAGCTAAATTGGATTCACTTATATAGATCAAATGGCTGCACCCCAACGGACAGGGAAACGGCCCTACCCGGAGCCGGGGAGGGATGGGCTTCTTCTGTGGGGTACGGATTTGAAGAAGGAAAAGGAATGTAGACTGAGAGGTAAGGGAGATGATTCATTTTCAGAAATACCAAATGAAAGCTGTGTTGTCCAGTTAACAGGTTTACAACCTATTGGGAATATATATGAGCCCGCCCCCCACCCTACTGTGGAGTCCCAAACCTTTAGACACCCCACTTTCTGGTTCTCCTTCCCCTCTCTGTTTCGCGGGTTTACTTTCACAGGCTTTGCAAGGAGCATGTGCCAAAGAACAGAGGGAGGGGGGACCGAAAGTGTCCGCATCAGCTAAAGGATGCACACTTGTTCCAGTCATATTACCTTGTGCTTCCAGGGACACAGGTGACATCCCGGTCAGGCTGCAGCCTCTGCAGGATCAGCCAATGAGGAACCGGGGGCGGGACTTACGTGCTAGGACATAAACTGTCTGCTGTAACTGCCCAGGGTGTGTACGTCCATCCAACACCCCCCCCCCAACCCTCGCAAGAACGTTGATTAAACAACCTCGCCTCACTGCTCCGGGTCTCCGCGTCCCTCCTGGATTGGGCCGGTGGGCTTATTTCCTGCATGGACTGAGAAATACAAAGGCAGTGTGAAAGGCCGGTGTGGTCCCTGACACTCTGAGCACACACGCCAGGTGGCTGGGAAGGAGTGTGATGAGCTGCCATGATGTGAGGAGTGGGCCCAGACCCTGAACTGGGCAACGATGTCTCATCCTATCCTCCCAACAGCACAGCTGCCGGGCAGGCTGAAGGGCGGGATGCAGGTTCCAGGGTCTCCTTGGGGGAGGGGGAGGGGTGTGGAGGGGCTGGCCTGGTCTTACTGGTAGATGGAAAACAACCTCAAATTTGACCTCTCGAGATGTTCTGAAGGAACACTTACCTCCTAAAGTTATGATGAGGGATGATTAAGGCCAGCTGAGACCCCCTCAAGCCCCCTCTTGCCTTGGGTGGGATATGTGTGACATTCCTCAGGCTCTCCCGGCCACCCGAGGACAAAGGAGAGGACAGAAATCCAATGGTAGCTGATAGAGATCACAGGCCTGCAGGACATGAGTTTCCATCAGTTTACAAATATCTCAGCAAATTCCAAGAAAAAGGCAATCTTGCCAATAGCCTGATCTCCAGAAACCTGTAGGCTCAGTTCCCTGGAGCCCCAACATCACCCTCCCCTCCATGGTGACGTGGGAACAGAGGCGAGAAGGAAGTGGCAGGTGACATTAAATTTCCTTATGACCTGCAGCCCATTGGCAGATCCTTGAGGCAAATCCAGAGCAGAACGTTTCTCCAGGACCCCCCACCGTCCTAATGTCAGTGTCTCACCAGAGGGAAAACAGCCTCAGCCTGAGGACAGCAAGGCCTCGGGTATCTTAGGAGTCCTGGTTAGCACATCACAGTCCTTCTGGAGGCCTCCCTGTGGTCTTTACCTCCCCCGACTCCTTAGTATATAACCAGTCAGTGTTCAGAACCCCAGGGCCCCTCTTCCTGTCCACGGGTCCTGTCCCCGTGCTCTAATAACATCACCTTCTTTGCACCAAAGACATCTCCAGAATTCTTTCTTGGCCGTCAGCTCTGAACCCCCACCACTCCAAAACCTCATCAGGTATAGAGCGGGGGCCCAGAGGGAGCACAGTTAGGAGTTCACCGAAGGTCAGAGAAAAGCACTGGGGCAGAATGAGCTCCTGAGTTGTCCCACCTGAGTCCCCGGATGTCCCCTCTGCCTCCCACTGCACTGGTGGCATGCATCTCGGGGGCGATGGTGGCTGTGTCTCACCTCCCACGCTGCTGTTGGGCATCCGTGCTGTGTCTGCAGGTCAGCTGCTCAGACTGGGCCAAACCCACACCTGCTGAGTGCAGGGTGTGAGCAGAGGGGACCACAGGGCGTCCAGATGGAGACAGTTTCCTACGGTGAATTCCCGGGGAGAAGTAGCAGCAGACCAGCTAACGGATGAGCTCTCAGTATATCCCAAGGCGGCAAAAGGTCTGTCACATTGTCACAGGCGTGTGCTGACCACAGAGGAGGCTGTAGGTGCACTGGGTCTCAGAGATGCCACCGATTCTCCATGCTCATCCTGGAGAATACCTGTTACAGGTGGGAGGGGCATGTAACAGAGAAGACAGCACCCAATTCTTCTTGGATGTGGCATATGACTAAGAGGCTGCACAAGAGGGCAGTGGCATCTCTGCCCTCAACAAGAGTGGACCACATTCCCCGTGGTCCCGAGGGGGCCACCGGAAGCTGCCTTCCCAGGGCACAGTCCCCTGCAATGGAAAGGAGTCCTCCCACTGTGGCAGATTAAAGGTGGCTGCCTGTCTTGGCCACAGTCTCACGGAGGGCTGGATCTAGCTCCTGCCCTTTGATCCTGACTAGTCCAAGGCAGCACAAGGGGTATTCTGCCTTCTAAGCAGCTGCCTGGCTGTGCACAAGAGTCGCTCTGGGACTCCGGCTGGGAGGGAAGCCAGTCGCCTTGCAATCAAGCTGACCGCCAACCAAGCTGTTGTATTGCAGGAAGCCCAAGCCGCCTGTTGGATGCAGTCACGGTGGAGCGAGATCAAACCTCAGGGCTTTGGCCCCACCAGGGCTCTGGCCACTCCCGTGGACCGGAGACAGACCCCCAGATGAAGTCTTCCAGAACAGTCTGAGGAACAAAATTCTGAGCCTCTCTGGTTGCAGAGTGGATTGTTATGCAGCGACCGACAACCACAGGCGGGGCCCAGACTCCTGGTGTGCAAGGGCACTCAGAAGATTAAAGCAAAAATCCCAGAGATAAAGATGATGAACAATACGCTCAGGGTTACCCCCTCCTTCTGATCCTTTTTCCCCCGTAAATGTCATGCTTCCAGAGACTGTAGCTAAGAAAGTTCAAAGTAGTAATATCAGACATCGGCTTCCTTTTTTTCTTTTGACATTTTATCGTGGACACAAGACTGGAAGACGACGAAGGCTCTGGTGGGTGTATGAGGCCCTCGAGTGGCGGGTGTGCCAAAGCTGTTCCCTGCAGTTGCGTCAGCATCAGGGGCTCAAACACCAGCCACGTGGTACACAGACGGGCAACGGTCCGAGTCCCGGGTGAGTAGCTTGTTATCAAAGCTCGCAGTGAACCCCAGGACTGAGCCCAATCAGAAACACACCCCCAACCACCGCCAGGGGTCAGTCAGTACAGCCCCACCTCTGAGGCTCAGCAAGTGGGGGCACCGTCCTCACAGTCCCTAGGACCCAAGAGGCGCCATCTTCTCAGTCACATGACAGCTCTGGGAACCAGTGGGAAGTGCCTTCTCGGTCACATGACACCTGCAGAACCAATGGGAACTGCCTTCTCAGTCACATGACACCTCCGGGAACTGTTGGCAAGCTTTAATCTGGATCAGCTTTGTGTAATGGGCCACCAAGTGCTGTGGTCTTGACTGTCATTTTCCAGTCTGTGCAAAGATAGTCTCACATCGTCATATTCAACAGCAGTCAGCTCCTGCCCGTGGGACTTGGTACCTTGGGGGGAATCGGGGCACTTTGCTCCTGCCTGGCTGGGGTGGGGGCAGGGAGCTGGCACCAGCTGAGGTCTGGCTCTGCTGGTCCTCTGTTGTCACTCTTAATGGCAGGCTCCTCAGAGCATTCCCCCTCCCCGCTCACACTGAGCTCACTGCCTGCTGGCAGACAGAGAACATGACTGGTGGTCTGATGTTCCAGACTGGTCCAATCGCTGCCCCCTCCCAGGCCATTAGAAGCAGATCTGCTTGAGTTCAGCCTCTGCGAGCCATGCCTGCTGGCAACTCCACACGTGCAGTGTGTGCAGGGTCATGTGTCTGGTCAAGATCTCCCAACGGGGGATGCTCCAAGCTCAGCTCTGGGTTCAGTGGTACATGACCAGACAAAGTCCATCTCCCATGTGACCTCAGAGCTAGGGGGCAGATGGACAATGAATAAGTAAACCAATCTGCGGGCAGGATAGATGCAGAGAGTGAGAAGTGCTGCGAAATAATAAAGCAGAAGAGGTGACAGAGGCTATCTGGGCTGTGAGGAAAGGCGGTTGGGTCGGGAGGTCACGGAGGGTTCGTGCAGGAGATGACACCAAGTCCTAAGAGACAAGAAGGAGGCAGGCAGGCAGCTGTAGGAACCAGAAACCCAGACGGAGAAAACAGCAAGTGCAGAGATCAGGAGGAGAAAATGGATGTGGGGCATGGTAGACAGCAAGCCAGTCACTATGACAGGCGAGTTGGCACCAGGGAGGCAGAGATGCGTCCTTCTTCACCCAAGGCTCAGCTCAACCACCTCCTTACATGGGCTTTCCTGCAACTCCGATGGAGATGTACCTTCACCACTGCCCCAACTCCACTTCCCACCTCCTCACCTCATCTCAGTGCATTCAGGCTGCTGTCACACCCTGCCACAGACCAGGGGCTCATGTAGACATTTATTGCTCACAGGTCCAGAGGCTAGAAGTCCAAGATCAGGGTGCCAGCAGATCTGGTGTCTGGTAGAAACCCGCTTCCTGGCTCGTAGACAGCTGTCTTCTTGCCGTGTTCTCACATGGTGGGATGGCAAAGGGAGCTCTCTGGGGTCTCCAAGGAGGGCACTAATCCCATCCATAGGGCTCCACTCTCACGACCCAATCACCTCCCAAAGGCCCCACCACCTAACATCATCATATCCAGCATTAGGATTTCAACATATGAATTTGGGGAGAAACACAAGCATCCAGTCTATGGAATCTTCTTCTGTTTTCTTAGTAACTCTTGGTATTTTCTAATTTATGTGTTGATCTGTTTATCATCTGTTTCCCCTGCTGGAATGTATGCTTCATAGGGAGAGGCCATTTCTGCCTTTTTCACTGTTATATCCCCAAGCCTTTCAGCCACAGGGATATAGCAGACGCTCAAGTAATAATTGTTGCATGAATATTCGCTATATTCATCATGAGCTATCAGCGCAGCAAGCATACAGGCATCATTGGAGTGAGTCTGTTACATCTGGAGATAGTTCAGCATCTTTGTGTTTATCTTTGGCCTGAAGGGTAATATTCTCATCATGCACCTGCATTCAACAAGCACAGCCACACTCACCTGCTGGGTCCTTGATGTTCCCCAGGCTTCCTGAGAAGTTAATCAACTCTAGGATAGAGGTAATGATGCTCTGTCCACTTCAGAAATGACATGACAAGAGCTTTAAAGGGTTAATTAACTTTTCCAGTGTCACTCAGCTACTCAGGGATGGTCATGTGACTCAAACACATGGCTGAGAGTATTTTAACTCCCTGATCAGCTCAGACCCATATACACGTGAATACTTGTGTTTTGGTGGATTCATTGCCTCTTCCCTAGAGTTGCATTTAATTCTTTGTCTTTAACCATACTTGGCACTTGACCCTTAAACTAGTGAAGCTTGTTAAGTCTCTCTGGCTGTTTTCATGCCCCCAAAGAAGCAGCACAGTGTAGTGGTCAGTGATGTGTGCCCTCCAGAGCCAGCTTGTCCGGGGTCCTCCATCAGATCCTGGCTACCTTGGGCAACTAATTGAACATCTCAGTGACTCCAATTCTCCATCTGTATAATGGGAGTCATGAGAATAGTGACCCCAAAGATTTGTTGACCTTATAGATTTGTATTTAGCTGTGAAAATCACTGCCTTTGATTAGGAAAGATAAAGCTGTGTGAGAGCATTGATTCCCCCACTGAAAAGCATGAAGAGCCAGGTAATCTAACCAAATAATAATCTATCTTTCTTGAAACTATGAGAGAGCTGAGGTGGCAAGGCAACCAGGTGAACTAAATTCCAAAAGGTGACAGAGAAGAGATGGGGCCCATGAACTGTTTAATCTTGGCAACATGCAGGAAGAAAGGTTGGCCACCATAAAATTGATTGGGAAGAAGATAGCTAAAATTTTAATAAATCCTTAAAAATGAGTGTGAGCTAACATGATTAGTATAAAATCTGGGGGCCCAGAGACAAGGAGCATCCATATTAACTCTCAAGACCTTTGCCTTGGTCTTCCACTGTGAAGGTCATGGAGACAAGAAGATACCAGAAGAGATGCCCACCTTGGTGGTACCCAGGCATCCCCTTCACTCTTATGAGACAAAGCCCTCATCTTCTGGAGCTGTGGGGGTAGGAACCCTCAGCTCCAGTCCCAGTCAAGGTAGATCAATGCAGAGGGTAGAAAAAAAGCTATGCATCCATGAGGGAAGGGCAGAAAAGACGTTAGATAGGACCCAAGATCCTAAACTGGTATAAAACAGAGTTCTGCCATCCCTGGGGGATAGATGGGAGATGCTCTCCTACCCAAGACCCCCCCCCCACAGGTACAAGGCAGAGTGTATGCTATGGAGGGAGGAGGATCAAGGGGTATAGGAACCCCCTCCCTTGCCCCCAGGCCCAGCCTCACAGTGCCTGCCTAAGACTGGAGAAGAAGGAACAGCCAGTCCATACCCACACCATCATCTTGAACAGGCAACAAGAAATGGCAGTGTGCCACAGAGAGAGGACAGAGCGTGGGAAGGGTGCCTCCTCCATGATACAGGCAGGGAGAAATCACTGGAGGCTGAGATGGGGCACAAGGTAATAGTAGCCCACAAAAGGAGGAGTTTGGGCTCTCAGGCTCACTAAAGGTAACCTTAGCAACAATAAAACCCAACCCAACTCAACTCTTGACCAGGTTGCCTCAATCTCTTACACCAATGGCCTTACAGGAAAAAAGTAAATCTCACTTCTGAGAGTAAAATACTATTTACTTCAATGTCCACTGTTTCTCTACACACAGTTTCTGTAATTTAATTTAAAAAATTATGAGACACACAAAAAAACAAGAATAAAACACCCCATTGTCAAGAGACAGAAGAGTAATAGAACGAGACCCAGAAGTGACCTATGTTTTGCAGCTATCAGACAGGGCCTTTAAAATAACTATAGTTACTATATTAGGAGATCTAATGAAAAGGTAGACAACATGCATAAATGGATGGGGAATTTCAGCAGAGAGAAGTAAAGTATAAGTAAGGTCCAAATGGAAATGCTGGAAATGAAAATCATGATCAAAGAGATGAAATGTCATTGATGTAAAGAACTTGAATGGTGCCCGTAATGCATTAAGTGCTCAGCATTTGTGAGTTTTGTTATTCTGGAGGGCAGGGAATGTGTCTTTTTTACCTTGTCCCTAGTGGGCTCAGCATTCAGCACGGGACTGGACTCATGGGAGGTCCACAGCCAGGAATGTGCAAATGAACACAGCGCCAGCAAGAGCAGAATGACTAGTTTTCTCCAATGACACGCATGGAAAAGCTTGTAAACTGCTGTTAGTAACACTATTGGAGTTTTGTCATAGACAAGGGGCTGTTCTAAACTTTTCACATTTGGTCACTCTCTAAATATCAGTCTCCTTACAAAGTAGGTACAATTATTCTCATTTAACAGATGGAGCTATAGCCACAGAGCAGGAAATTGTAGGCTTGGGCCACTCTGATGGAACACAGCCTGCCTTGGCACCCACATTCTTAGCCCTTTCAAGATGACAATGTTCATTCCTTGCCAGAACAATATGTGAGTTTCATCATTGATCCCCATTATGTTTTATGGGCCAATGGGCTTCTAGTTCTGAAGAATCAGCTAACAGCATCAACAGTAATAATAATAGCTGACCATTGCTGAGCACTTTCTCATGTAGGGTAAGCCACCATGCTGAGTATTTAATGCACATGAGCTGATTTAATCAGCTATGAATGCTATGAGGGAGATAGCTCTCATCATCCCCTTACACTGATGAAGAAAATGAGACACAGAGAAGTGAAGCTACTTGTCCATAATCAGACAGTTTCCAAGTGGTGGTTTGGGGCCAGTATCTCTGCTCTTCATCCTTGTACTAAAATGCCTCCAGGCTAGAAAGTTCTGGAGAGCCATCAAACATTGCTCCTGCACAGGGGAAACAAAGTTGTCTGAGAAAAAATTCAGGACAGAGGGAAGTGGAGATGAGCAGGTCAGATGTTCTTGTGACACCACTGAGACTTGAAGCTGGCTCAGGTGTTCTTGTGACATCACTGAGACTTGAGGCTGGCTCAGGTGTTCTTGTGACATCACTGAGACTTGAAGCTGGCTCAGGTGTTCTTGTGACATCACTGAGACTTGAAGCTGGCACCATGGGTTTTTAAGATGCATGAGTCAATGTACTGACTTTTTTGTTTAAGCCACTTTGAGTTAGGCTTTCTCTACCTTGTGAGCATCTAAGTCTCTCTCAGAAGGGGTCTGGTCTGGAGGAGGATGTGACAGTGGCTGCCGTATCCACTGGTCCTCAGATGGAGGTGGAGGGTGCCTGAACTGCGATCCACAGTTGCCACAGAATTTTATCAGCATGGGGAAAGCAAGCGTGCTTCTTGTGAGCTTACCGTTCACCCCACAGAGAACTAGGGTCTGAAATGCCCCAAAACGAACCCTCAAAAAGCTACCTGCCCTTATCTCTATGATTTTTAACATCACTGACCAATATCACCACCTGGATTTGAGGGTCTAAATCATGAGTAGAATCAGGATGTGCCTTTCTGGCCAGATGGCCCAGGGCAGGATTGGGAAGCTGATAATGAGAAAGCTTTCGACTAGATTATCTTTCAGATTCCCTGTGATAACTCAGATCCCAAATCCCTTTGATCCCCAAATCTTGAGAGCTCTGTTTGCTCCACCTGATTGCTTCCATGAACTGTCCACTTTGGACTAAGACTTGCACTTCTTCCCATCTTCTTGGGACACAACATTAATTTTCTATACCCAATTTTCAACCAAATTCCATTTTCTAGCTTTCCGGCAACTTCCATCCAGGTTAGTCGTTTAGCCTGTTGGTTTCAGGTCTCCTCTTTAAAAGAGAGAAAAAAATCATCCCCCATGCTTCACAGGAGGATTGTGAGAATTAATTAATGTTTGTAAAGGGTTTTCCATCCTGTAATGTCTTTGATATCAGAGGATGAAAGCGTGTGAGTGGTGGTGATGAGGACCTGGTTCAGGAGGGAAAAAGAGAGAACAATTCTCTGTTCGTTTTAGTGCTCATCCATGCTGTCTGACACTTAACAAACTCCTTTTAAGTTATTCCAAGTTAAATGGATGCATGTCAATCCTATTGCTTTGATGAAGCCATCCAAATAAAAATAAAAATTCAAAACGCTTTTGTACAAACCGAAGATGGAGGTAGAAGTCTGTTTCTTGTCAACCAGAACCCTAACTGCTGCTGTAGCCCCTACCCTGTCATCACTAGGAAGGTCGTGAATCAATCTGCTCACTTGTGGGTCCTCCCCCGGACTGTGAACATCCTTTCAATTCTAAGGAAAGAAGAAGGTAAGGTTGACTAATTTACTTTTTCCAGCAAAGAAGATAGTGTCTGTTGAGGGCTGAACTGTGTCCCTCCAAATTTAGATGTTGAGTGTGTTCATATGTTAAATCTCTAACCACCAGTACCTCACAATGTGACCATGTTAGGAGACAGAGTCTTTACAGAGGTCATCAAATTAAAATGAGGTCATATGGGTGGGTCCTTACAAGAAGAGATCAGGACACAGACACTCACAGAAGGATGACCATGTGAGGTCCCTGTGGGGAGAGGACAGCCATCTGCACACCTAGGAGAGGCCTCAGGAGAAACCAACTCTACCAACATCTTGATCTTGGACTTCCGGCCTCCAGGACTGGGAAAGAATGCATTTCTGTTGTTTAAGCTACCCTGTCGGTGGTACTTTGTTACAGCAGCCTCAGCAAACTAATATAGTATCTTAGCCCACCCCTGACCTCAGCCAAATTTCTTTGTTATCAGTGGATCCAAGAGGGAGCATTAGGGATGGAGTTCTTTGTGGTTAAGGAAGATGTCAGAAAGTGCTCAACGTGTCTGTCTTCTGTAGTCATTTGACAATATTCACAGAGGGAATTTGAGATAAGAATTGACATGTAAGATCATTTCTTGCAAAAAGACCTACATTTTTTTCTTTAAATTATTGTATTTGAATCCTTCTGTCAAATGTCCACATTCTGGCTTATTAGAATTCATCTGAAATCTCTTTTCCTATTGCTCTTGAAGAGGTGCCTGCATGACTTCCTTTGATATATTTTCTGCCTTCCAGAAAAGGGAAATGCCCCCACAGTTCTTTTATTCCACCACAGGAATCAACAATCTTTAGTAATATTTTATAGTAGATTAATAAGACCACTCCTCCAATCAAGAGTTGGTGTCTATTTCCACTCTCTTTGAATCTGGGTTTGGGGGTGGGAGGGATCTCATGACTTGCTTTAATCAATAGAGTTTGGTGGAAATGACATGTGTGTTTAGGAGCTGTATTAGAAACAGAACCAGTAGGAGACAGGTAGGTAGGTAGGTAGGTGATAGAAAGAAAGAAAGAAAAAAAGAAAGAGAGAGAGAGAGAGAGAGAGAGAGAAAGAAAGAAAGAAAAAAGGGATTTATTATGAGAAACTGGTTCATGTGATTATGGCTGAGAAGTCCCATGATCTGTCATCTGTAAACTGGAAACCCAGGACAAGCAGTGAGAAAACAGAGAGATGATGTCTGAGGGCCTGAGAAGCTCTAGCTCCATTTCAAGGGCAGAAGACTGATGTCCAGCTCGAGGAGTCAGGCAGAGAGAGAGTCCAATGTCCCTCCGCCATTTTGTTCTATTTGAGTCTTCAACGGATTGGGTGATGCCCTCCCACAGTGAGGAGTGCCACCTGCTTGACTCATTCTTCCCATTCAAATGCTAGTTTCACCCAGAAATATCCTCAGAGACACACTCAGGAATAATGTTTTACCATCTGTCTGGACACTCCATGACCCAGTCAAGTTCATACATGAAATTAGCCATTATAGAATCCTTGGCCTTCAGATGCCTTGGAACTTCTACCTCCACCCTCTTGAAATGCTTCCTGAGACCACCATGCCAGGAAGAAGCCTGAACAAAAGACCACATGGAGATGTCCCAGCTGATCCTGGCCCCAAAAGACCCCAGAACTGAGCCTACCCTTACAAGTGAGCCCAGGCAAGCCTAGCCACCACGTTGCTTGGTCAGCTCAGAGAATCACAACCAGCATTAAATCTTTGTTTTAAGCCGCAAATTTTGGGGTGGTTTGGCGCATGGAGGGATCACCGGAGCACTTCTCTGCCTCTTGGGCTACAAAGAGAGAAGACCAGTCCGAAGTTAATGAAAAATTAACTTCAAAGAATTAAAGACAGATCTATTTATAATAATATAAATATAATAAAAATTATTATGTAATTTTTCAAGCAAGTTAAACAAAGATGTGGTTCAATAAATTGCGAGGGGAGACAGGGTCCTTAAGCAATTGTTTAAAATAGTTTGTAATATCATATTAGTTGTATGAAAATGTTCTTCCCCAAACGCTGCGAAACAATGGATTCTGTTAATAATTTAAAAAATGCCCCTGAAATCCTTTGCAACATGATTTGCTTAGCAAAATACTTCCTCATAAATCGTTCCAGGGAAGCCTTTGATCATTCCCATAAATTATGCCATCGGGAATTCCACACCACCACAGCCTGAATCAGGGATGCTTTCCTGTATTTGACCCTGAACTCAGCTTCCTCTTCCTCTCTTTTCCTTTATCTGCCCCCGGGGGCGGCGGGGGGCGGGGGGGGGGGCGTTTTCATCCCAGAACAAAGTTTGTTAAGTTAGCATATTTCCCAAAATGTAGGGCTCACATCAGACTTCTAACTTTGGGACAGCACACAAACCATTTTTGGTATCTTCCTAAAGATATTCTCCAGACACAGATTTCTACCGTGTGTGCATATGTGTGTACATGTATGTGTCTCTGTGTTTGTGTCTGTGTTCATGTGTGTATACAGAGACATATTCACTTTCTGCGAAGACTTTTTTCATGTTTATTTATTTTGAGAGGGAAAGACAGAGACAAAGCACAAGGAGGGGAGGGGCAGAGAGAGAGAATTCCCAAGCAGGCTGTGCACCATCAACACAGAGCCCAACGTGGGGCTCGAACTCACAAACCATGAGACCATGACCTGAGCCGAAATCAAGAGCCAGGTGCTGAACCATCTGAGCCCCCCAAGCGCCCTGATGCACACCCACTTTTTACACTGGCCTAAGCTCCATCTAACTGGGAAGGTGACTACCGTCATATGGGATGTCAGAGTGCAGGGGCCACATTAGTGTCCCGACCCACATGGGGTGGCTTCCGGTTCCCCCCTGACTTCTTGGTCCTTCATTTACCTATGTCATTGTCTCCCTTCAAGAATGCAGCTCCCAGGCATGGGAGGGGCAGGGCTAGTTTTAAAGGCTAAGTTCCCCCGCAGCCCTGGAAAATAAGGAGTAGAACTTCCCATGTAGCTGCTGAGGCCCTTCACCCCGTAGATGTCGCCCAGCCCTTTCTGGGGAGTCCTACAAAAGCTGGAAGGTCTTATAGGAGGCACAAAGAACACTTTATATATCTATGAGACTTGACAAAGGACAAATGGCAAGTAATTGAAGACCGGAGTATCGCTTTCATCAGAATGGCCCATTTGAGCGGGTGATAAGCGTCTCCCTCCCACCTCAGAGGCCGGTCCCTTATTCTAATTAGCCTTCGAGGTTATCTTATTTGTGGCTAAGTGGCAACAGCCCCTCCGTCAGTTCTAGGAAGAATGATCAAAGAGGGATTTAATTAAATTTTCATATTTAATTTTCTTCTTTCATTTGTGCAGTCTCCTTTTGCTCAAAACATGCTATTCTCAGGGAGCTGAAAAGTTGCTCAGGAGAGCAGAACTCACTAGAATAGGAGAGAAATGGGGGCTTTATGGGTTTTCTTTAAAAGCACCCAAATCTCTCCATCTCCACTCTGCTCAAATGTGTGTGCAATTTAGGGCAGTAACATTTGAATTATGAATTGGCTGCTCCAGCTGCAAATTAAACGTGTGGCAAATGGCTTGGGTCCCAAATGTGCTTGGAGGCTGCTGGTAACAGGCTCTGCACCAAGGTCAGCGTCTGATGTCTAGCCTTACTTCCCTTAGATCTGCGGATGGGTTTGGTGGGAAGATCAGATTCCTGGGCCGGTTCAGAGAGAAGCCTGGAGGCCGGCATTGTTGAAATGCACACATTTGACTTCCCTGAGAGCACCTCTTTATTTGCACAGGCACCAGCTCCCCCTGTATAGTCTGTGACGAATGTCCCCCAAAGCAGGGAATGCACTGATCAGGATTCCCATAGTGCCCCAGGAAGGGGAAGGAATCCCTCACCTCCTCTCTCTCCTTCTCCTTCTCTCCTTCTGGAGCATCATTTACATACTCATAATTCATGTGTTCAGTGCACATCATTCTTATCTACTCCTTAGAGCAGACCCTTCCTTCTGGATATCATCTGGAAAGCTTGTGGTAGCTTGGTTTTAAGTGGATTTAAATACAGGCATGTCTTCTGGGGACTAGCAAGGTAATAAGACAGATTTCCCCAGTTCCTGCTGGCCTCCTGCAGTCCAGATGCCAGCGGTGGGATTTTCTGGCTGACACCTCCCAGCTGTGCTAAGGTCTGGGTTACACAGCAAAGTGAGTTCTTCCTTTAGAGCGCTGGCGAGATCACCAGACAGCTTTTGCGGGGTTGACGTGTGTCCCCCCTGAAAAATATGCTGAAGCCTTAACATTTGGTGCCTGTGAACGGGACCTGATTTGGAAACAGGATCTTTGCTGACGTGATCAAGCTAAGATGAGGTCATGATGGATTAGGGCGGGCTCTAATTCAGTTACTGGTGTCCCTCTAAGAAGAGACCACACGGAGGGAAGACAGCCAGTGAAGACCGGGGCAGGGACTAGAGTGACACATGCGCAAGCCAGGGAATGCCAGGAGCCACCGGAAGCTGGAAGACACGAGAAGCATGGTACCCTGGAGCCTGTGGAGAGAGCGTGCCCCTGTCAGCACCCAGATCTTGGACTTCCGGCCCCCAGAACCAGGGGAGAATAGACAGACTGACAGCCTCGAGAACCAGGAGAGATAAAGTCTTGTCTTTTAAGCCACACGGGTGTTGGTACTTTGCCACGGCAGCCCAAGGAAACAGTTTACCAAAAATCAGATATCCTGTTCCCTTCTCACGTGACTGAATGGTCGCGAGCAGGACGGCCAGCAGGGGTGCATGGCACACTCATGATGTCAATGTGCTGTCCGCTGAGGGGCCGCAGACACAGTGTGCACAGTGGGGTCACACACCGTGAGTTTGCTTGGGCAAATCAGTGCTCTGACCGTGTGAGTGAGGCGCCCCACAGCGTCCGCCGCTCAGCGACTCCCGCTCTGGGAACAGCCCTGCCAGACAGATCAGAGGTGCTCGTGAAGTTCCAACCACAAATACGCTAACGGCATTCTTACCTAGACGGAGGAGGAGCCTCGTTCCTATAAACAGACGAAGCATTTACTGTGGCTCCATCACGGACGGGCTGTTGCAAAGATGCGGAACCCACGTTCGGAGGAATTATTTTCATCACCAGGCAGAGACGCCCTCACAACGTGATTCTCGGTGACGGGAACGCGCACGGGTTATCCAGACCGCGGATCGCACCCAAACACGCCGCCGTCTTCGGTGGGTTCGTGAGAAATCTTACCTCCATCCCTGATCTTCACCGTCCTTTCCAAGTTCTCTGAAGGAATTGTCTGCTACCTTATAGTCAGAAACACGATGCATGAAAACAGACTGGTTCCGTCACATGAATTCTCTTCTTTACTTCCCCCTCCTCCTGGTTCCCCCCGAACCCCTCCTCTTTGATGGGGTTGAAAACATGTCACAAATGGTATTTTGTGTCACAAATGGTATTTTGGAATCGGCATTGTAAGCCCCCCACCCCCAGCTCTCCAAACGATTGATGGGCGATTTCCTTTCTGTTTCCCCCTTGCCCCGTCCTCTGGAAGGTCATTCGATTTGGGACATGGTGATTCATTCCATCGCGGACCTCCCTCCGGGACCTGGCTTGGCTCAGGTGGGCTGCAAACACCAGGGCTGGTTTAGGGGCCCTGACTCGTGGCTCCAAATTTCCTAGACCGGCAGGAAGCAAAGCTGGACCACATTAGACAGGGCTGGGGGCACATGGGTGCAGGTGGGGACTCGGCGTTGGATTCTTCTGTGGTCTCTGTTGGAACCCTGAGCTCACGGCCTCTGACTCTGTGGGGTATGTTCACTTTGGGTGCGGTCCCCCTTTGGAGACCTTTCAGTGCTTCTCTATACCCCCCGCATCGGCGTGTGAGGTCTGCCGCACCAAGTACCGCCAGCTGGGAGCTTGAACAGCAGACATTTGTTTCCCCACCCACAGTCCTGGAGGCTGGAGGGCCCAGATCAAGGCGTCAGCAGTTCGGTTCCTCCTGAGCCTCTCTCCCTGGCGTGTGGACCGCCATCCTGTCCCCGTGTCCTCACACGGCGTCCCTCTGGATGTGTCTGTGTCCCCATCCCCTCCTCTCCTTCACCTGACACCCTATGATCTCCTGTTACCTTCATCACCTCTTTAAAGACCAGAACCCCAAATACAGTCACATTCTGAGGTCCCGGGGGCAAGGACTCCAGTGTACTGAGGAAAGGACTCTTTCTCCCAAGGTCAGAACATGGTTGGACACTCAAGTGAGGCACCAGCTCCCAGAGACACGTTCTCTCCTCTTAGTCTAGTCCCAGCCCGTCCAGGACGGCTGTGGTCCGGCGAGCGAGCCCTAGGGGTTCCAATGTTAGCGCTCGGTCACCAGGACAGCGTTTGTCACTTCAGTTGGAGTTATTCACACTTGTCCCTGGTGCTGCCCAGGACCCCAGCTTCCTGGATGCAGCAGGCTCACAGCTGTGATCCACGAGTTCCTGTCCCACTGCTCCGGCATGCCAGCCTGCCCAGCACGGCCTGTCGAGAAGGAGTCGGGAAGGGACCCCAGGGCCCTGTGCCCCTCCTCCAGCCACCTCTGCTGCTGCTTTCTCTGTTTGGTGCCACAAATACAGCAGCTTAGGGCGTGCTGGCAGAGGAAGGGGAGGGGGGCTCCGTAGGGCCAGGCCCAGCTTTGGGGAGTGGGAAATGAGAGCACGGTCCTTGAGGTATTGCTACTCCCACAGGAGCTGTAGGAAGGGGTGCTGAGGTCTGCAGTGGAGACCCCGTCCTCTCCCTTCCCCAGGGCTCCCCCACCTCCAAGAGCACGGAGTGGACAGGTTATGAGCAATGGAAAGATAGTCGGTGTTGTGTCCACGTTTTGTGCAGAAAAAAAAAAAGCACAAGAACCAGAGCCTTCCTTATTCTGGTTATTCTCTCACTTGGGAAGGGACCCCTGTATGCCAGTGACTTCCTTCCAAAACCCATCAGCCAGAATGTGTCACCTGACCACCGAGGGGGTTGCCAGAGAACCCGTGGCATGGGAGTATTTGTTCCCGGGCACATGCCATCCCTGGGCCAAAGCAGTGGCTGTTAGTCAGCAGAAAGGCAGAGGTGGACATCAGGCAGGCAGCCAGCAGGGGGGCCACATTTGGGACAATGACCACCTCTGGGAAGCCAGACCCCTTCCTTCGCCAGCACACACACAGCTAACCACGGAGACTTTAGGAGACCTCGATCCCCTTTCCTTTTCCTTTTCCTTTTCCTTTTCCTTTTCCTTTTCCTTTTCCTCTTCCTCTTCCTTTTCCTTTCCTTTTCCTTTCCCTTTTCCTTTCCTTTCCCTTTCCTTTCCTTTCCATTTTATTTTTATTTTAAATGTTTCTTTATTTATTCGAGAGAGACAAAGCAGGAGTGGAGAAGGGGCAGAGAGAGGGAGACACAGAACCCGAAGCAGGCTCCGGGCTCTGAGTTGTCAGAACACAGCCAATGTGGGGCTCGAACTCACAAACGGTGAGATCGTGACCTGAGCTGAAGTCAGACGCTCAGCCGACTGAGCCACCCAGGCGCCCCCCCCCCTTTTTTTAATTCTAAATATCTTTATTGGCATAGAATCCACACGCCATATAATTCTGGGCTTTCCTGCTCACAGGCCAGTGGCTGTTGGCACAGTCACAGAATTGTGCCACCGTCACCCCACCCATCTTAAAACATGTGCATCACCCCCAAAAAGAAACTCTGTGCCTGTTAGCTACTGCTGCCCGCCAGCCACAGGCAGCCGCTAACCTCTGTCCCACCCACATAGATCTGACATACAGGGAAAATCCTGTGTCCTGAGGCTTTTCTGTGCTTGGCTTCTCACACTCAGCATATTCTCAAGGTCCTTCCTTGTTTTTGTATCCAAATTCCTCTTTATGGCTGAATATCCCTCCTTTGTGTGTATTCATTCGCCAACTGATGATTGAATTGGTTGTTTTCTCCTTCAGGCTCTCCTGAACGCAACGCCAGCTTGTGTGTGCACACGTATCTGCATTTCCCCGGGGCAGGTGCCTAGGGGCTCAGCCACTGTGCGTCTTCTGAATGCCCTAAGGATGTCCCCCAGTTAGGTTCCCATCCTCATCGACCAGCCAGGCAAGAGATCTTCTGTGATTGCCAGCCACGTTTTGTCGGGAATTACGCCGCATCTTTCCTGTGGCCCACGCAGGAGAAAAATGAACGCTCAGGTATTTTCCCTCCCAGTTTTCTCGCATATGCTCTCTGCTCCTACAAGGGAAAATGGAAACTCCCATCAGCAGAAAACCTTAGCCTGCGCTGGGATTCACCTCTCTCTCCCCAGTAGCTGTGGCTTCATGCGCCCGCCCCCGCTTACAGCCTCCCCTCCTGTCTCTGGCAGCTGACAGCACCTAAGGGGCCACCCTGAGGTTTCTTTCAATGGTAACCCGACCTCCTGCCTGCCCCTCCTTAACCAGGCTGTGCCCCCCCAGGGGAGTACAGTGTATCCAATTATTTTTACCCTTGTGTGTGTGCGTGTTTGTAAACTATAATGGTGAGTTGGGAGAACAAAGGTGATAAAAGCCCCTTCTGGCATTTTCTATTGCTATTTTGTTTTCAGTGACTTCAAACCTCCCCCAGAGATCGCAGTGGTGGGGGTTCCAGAGGGCACTTGGACAGGGGTCCGACAATTGCTTCCACATTCATTGTTTGTTTGCTAATTAAGACGATAGTCTCGTGCCCAACCCCGTGCCAGGATTGTAGGCGGAGAACCCAGTCCTGCCCTCAAAACTGCAAACTCGAGCAGGCAGGAGAGGCCGTGGCCAGACCTTGCTGACGCAGGAGCAGCGTGTGGCCCTGGAGCCACGTGGGGGAGGCCGGTCACTCTCGTCCCCTCTCCTTGGAGAAAGCAGGTCAGGGGAGCAGCCTCCCTGTCAGTCTGCTGTTACCTCGCTCTGCAGGCTCTCTGAAGTCCTCCTGGTCACCCTGCCAGTGAAGGAGGGATCCCGACCCAAAGCAGACGCACGGCGCTGACAGCAGACAGAGGAGACGGACAGCAGCTTCCAGCGGCCACACGCATCACAGGCCAGCAGGAAGACCTGGCCACGCGGGGCTCCTGGGGCGGCCCATGGGAGCAGCCAGCCAGCACGGGGTGAAGCCTGTGAGGCTGAGGGCTGGGCGGGGGCAGCTGTCCAGCCAGGGGGCTAGCATGTGGAGGCCTCCCTGCCGGGCGGTGGGCACACACGTGTGCCAAGAGCAGGGAAGCCCAGAGCTGGGCCGCTGCGGCCCAGAGATGACAAGACAGCACAGGAGTCTTTAGGTCTCCTGTCATCATGGCTTTTCGGCTAATCCCTGGAGGGTCAGCTGCCCTGGAGCTGCGGTGACAGCCTCGCCCTCCAGCCCGGTCGGGAAGGAGTCATGGGTGATGATCCCAACGCAGGAGGGCCAGGAGGAACGTTTTCCCTCCCAGACACCTCCAGAGGCCACCCTGGGCCTGCCCAGGACACTGTTTTGCTCCAACGTTTAGGATCCCCCCCTGATGGGACCTTTGGTTTTCTGGCATTGCCCTGTGTTTAACCCTCTGGACTGGGTGGCCGCATGCATTTCTCTAGAATCCCTTTGTCCCCTACTGGCCACCGTCCACCCTGTGTCAAATCAGCTCCCTGGGTCCCAGCTCAGGCAGCCCCCATCCTCCCCACCCCAGGGCTGGTGCTGCCTTCTTGCCCCCACCCCTGCCTGGGCTTGCGGGCAGCTGTCCAGTGGAGCCCCTGCTCACCCCCCTCAGCTGGGGTCCCCGGGCTCCCCACCCGCACAGCCTGTCCTGAGTTTGTTCCCTGCCCGGTGTGGCCAAGGAGCTCCGGACCATATGGGAACAGGGACCTGAGGACCCATCCTGCTTGGGCACATTTGTCTTCAGTGACAGTAAGATTCCTTCCTGCACAAGCCCGCACCACTGTGTGCCCTGTCTACCCCAGGCTGGAGCTCGAGGGCCTTTTCCATGGGGCCCTGCCACCCCCCCCCCCCCAACCCCGGCTGGCTCTACTCTCTCTAACATTCCGAGGATGCCTTCCTGGGCGGGAATTCCTGACCCACAGAGATGGTCTTGATGACCAAACACGGGCCTTTCTCCACAGAGGTGGGGAACGCTCGTTGCCAATGTGTTTAGAAGAACAGGATTTGTCTTGGGGACAAAAGTTCAAGGGTGTTTATTCATTCGACTGGTATGTATTAACCACCATATGCCATGCACTGTCCTAAATTCTAGGAAAATAAAAGTTTAAAAAGAGAGAAAGAGAGAGAGAGAGAGAGAGGCACCTGGGAGGCTCAGTCGGTTAAGCATCCGACTTCAGCTCAGGCCATGATCTCATAGTTCCTGGGTTCGAGCCCTGCGTCAGGCTCTGCGCTGACAGCTCGGAGCCTGGAGCTGCTTCGGATTCTGTGTCCCCTGCTCTCTCTGCCCCTCCCCAACTCGTGCTCTGTCTCTGTCTCTCAAAAATGAATAAACATTAAACAATAAACAACAAACAAACAAACAAATAAAAAGAGAGAGAAAGAGAAAAACCTTTGCCCTCACGGAGCTTACATTCTGTCAGGGAGGCAGACAATAATAGAATAAATAACTAAAATATACCATCTGTTTTAAAAGTGCTTCTATAAAGGAAAGTACAAATCAGGGGTGAGGAGCTGAGGTCGGGGAAGTTGAGATTCAAAATGTGTCTATCAGGGAAGTCTTCCCAGTAAAGGGGGCTTCTGAGCAAAACCTGAAGAGGGTAAGGGGACAGTCCTGTGGGAAGACAGTTCCAAGTGGAAGGGAGTGTATGTGCAAAGGTCCTGAGGCAGGGCCAAAGGGCCAGCAGGGAAGCCTTCTTGGTGAGCAGAAGACAGAGGGTGGGGACCAGGCCCCCTTCCCACAGCAGGGCGGCATCAGAAGCCTTCGGTTTTCATTCCAGGTGAAATGGAAACCCCCCGAGGGGCCAATGGAGGAAACACAGGAGCAGATTCAAACTTCTGAACGTTCCGCCTGCTGCCGATGTCCCGGGCGGAAGTGTGCCATCCGTCAGGAGCTGCCCGGGGTCCAGGCCCTGCAACCCCAGCTCCACCCTGACCAGCTAGCCCTGCACGGTTTGCCGGGGGCGGGGAGACTGCCTTTTCTGCCTTCTGGTGGCCCTTTTGCAGCTGTTTCCTGGGCTCTGTCTCCTCGTGGAACGAAGTAACGCCTGAAGCAGCCCGTGTCCGGGGCGCGGCCCCTCTTATGCCCTGGCCGCCGAAGGACAGGGGAGTCTCACTAAGCCTCACGCTGGCTCGTCATCTATTCTGCAAGTAGGTCTTCGGGGATGTGGTGCCCCACCATCGAAGGCCATCATTTCCAGGAGACTCCTCAGAGGAGATCAGAGGGGAGCCAGGCGGTCCCCTGGGGTGGGGGGGTGCAGGGGGGCCAGTTCTGAAGGGCTCTGGAATCCCCGGGGCCAAAACCAGGGTTTCCATCTGACAACAACCGCGCCGGGCACGCCCGTGGAAGCAGAACCTCGGCCAGCTCAGCCCCAGCATAGCCTGCGGTTTTCGTCATTCCCATCCTGCAGGTGAGGACAACGGGGCACCAGAGAGGCTGACCTGATTCACCACGTGTGCGCTTACGGCCACCACGTCCAGGAGCTGCGTCTCCCCCCCGGGGCCCACGCTGCCCCCGCCCCAGCTCCCGTCCATCAGTACCACATTTCACTTTGCACATTTCCTGGGGGAAGAATCCTAATCTGGCTTTGGAAGTACTATTAATACCGACTTTACACTTTTCTTTGTCCATTTGGAGCCATTTGTTTTTTTCTTTTCCGGGTCTCAAACAATTCTGCAGACCTGTGATGAGCCGGCTGGCCCGGCCGCACCCACACCCGCTGCCCCCCGCGCCCACAGCCTTATCGTCGCTCCTGCAGGCCAGCTGACTCCGGGTTGGCTCTGCACAGCAGAACTTCCTGGCGTCTGTCCCTGCCCTCGGGAACATTCTGCCCTTCCTGGGAACATGCCTTTGAGCTTGCCGAAGTCTGGTTTCCCTCCTACGCATCCTGAGAGCTGCTTGCAAGAGACGATGGACCAGCTTCACCTGCCCCCTCACTCCCCGGGCCTCAGCGCCTTCCCTGCACCCAGGTCGCCCGCGAGCATCGATTTCACACAGATGAACAGCTCCTTCCCATGGGAGTTCAAGATAACTCCTGCCGCTCAGTCATCTTTAAAATTGTTCCTTAACTGTCCCTGTCCCGAGTTTCATTTTTCCTCGGCTTTCAATTAAATTAAGCTGCTAGCGGCCGCACATTTTAATTTTCCTGTTTCACACCGGATAATAAATAGTGATCAGGGAACAGGATGGCCTCTTCCCTTGGCCTTCTCTCCTCCCCCTCACCTCTCGTTTCTCTACATCTCATTCCCTGAGTGCGTCTGACTGTCTTGAGGGCCTCAGACCCCTTGATGAGGCCGGCAGGGCCTTGACTGCGCACCTGCATTATTCCCGGGCTCGGTCCTGGGCTGGCAGAAGGAGGTGGGATCTCAAAGGCAGCCGAGCTTGTCTTGGAGAGTGAAAGCTGCAGGCAGACTCCCACATCCCTGGCTCCTGAGATCTGCCCGTCTCCGGCTGTCAGCGGCCAGAGGATAGTCATGAGGCGGCAGCTCTGGGACCCCAGCTGCTGGGAGCCCGCAGTCTTTTCAGGCCAGCTCAGACCCCGCACTTGGTGAATGCGGCGGGCCCAGACATGAGGCTCCCCGCCTGTGCAAGCTGGGGTGACCCCCCAGGCTCCAGCCTCAGAGACCCGCCCTCGGCAGGTGCCAGGGGCTGTGCTTCTCTCAGGGGGAGTTTTCAGGGGGAGCCATGTGGTTTGATGGAAAAGTAACACTCATGAAAAGAAGAGCGTCATTTAAGACGTATTTCTCCAGGTCAGGTTTTGCTTTAAATCCTTACCTATCATATCTTAATCTTCTCCGAGTTTTGAAACGTAGGCATTCCTGTCACCTGTTTAAAGAAGAGAAAACTGATGATGTTCTGAGGAGCCCGGTAATGTCCCCAGGAGGTTGTGGCACCAGAACTTCAAGCCTTATCCTTTTTTTTTTTTCTTTTTCTGTCAAACCATCTGTCCCTGGTTTTCTTCTCCAAGGAGGCCTCATTGATATTTCCAGGGTAACTGTTCCAGAAGCATTACAGTTTGGCCAGCCCTTTTATGGATTTGTCTTTCAAGGGTGACTCATTGTCATCAGTAGGTTTAGGGCACTAGTTTGAGGAAATCCCGAGAGGGCAAATTCTGGAGTCTGGCTATTTGGATTTAATTCCTGTCCCGCATCTTATTAGCTATGGGTTCTTTGCCAAGTCCTGGTTATTTCATCTTTAAGATAGGTTCAGCTAGGGGCGACTCAACAGCTCAGTCGGTTAAGCGTCCAACTCTTGATTTCTGCTCAAGTCATGATCTCATAGTTCGTGAGATTGAGCCCTGCATCAGGCTCTGCACCGACAGCACAGAGCCTGCTTGGGATTCTCTCTGCCTCTCTGCCTGGTGCTCTCTCCCAAAATAAATAACATTTTTAAAAAATTTAAAAATATACAATAAGGTCAGCCGCTCTAACAAGAAGATCCAAACCCACAATGATTTCAACAAGACAAACATTCCCCTTTTTCTCATACAACCATTCGCAGGTAGGTAGCTCTGTTCTAAGGGCTCATTTGGAGACCGGGGTTCTTCTTCACACTTCTCAATAATCCCCAGTTAGTCAGAAGCACAGGTGATGCAACACACGCTGAATGTCCTACAGTTTGGTTCTGTTCTGCACTCCCTGGAGATAGCACCAGACCCCATGGGTGACGGCCTCAGTCCCACGAGACTGTCCCCCACTTCACAGGCCAATTGCATGTCCAGAGTGTCACCCGTGCTTCTGACCAACTGGCTATAAATCAGAGATCCCATGACCCCTTCCTCAAGGGTTAATATGCTACAGTGCCTCAAATAACTCAGAGAAACATTTACATACATTTATTAGTTTATTACAGAGAATATTATAAAGGATACAGATGAACAGCCAAATGGCAAACTATTTGGGGCAGAGGCCCAAAAGGGTCCCCAAAGCAGGAGCTTCTGTCCTCGGGGAACTAAGATGTGCCACCCTCCCGGCACGCAGATGTGTTTATCAGCCTGGAAGCTCTCCAAACCTCAACACTTTGGGTTTTTTATGGAGGCCTCATGACATAGGCATGATTGATTGAATTGTTGGCCACTGATGTTCAGTTCAACCTGTAGCCCCTCTCTCCTCCCAGGAGGGCAGGGGTAGGAAGGAAAGTTTCAACTTCCCACTCATGGTTGGTTCCCTTAGCATCTTTTGGTAACCTAGGAACTTTTCCAAAAGCCATCTCATTAACATAACAAAAGACACCTTTATCATTCATCACTTAGGAAATTCCTGGGGTTTTAAGAGCTCTGTGCCAGGAACTGGGATGAAGACCAAGTATATGTTTCTTATTATAAATCACAATACCACAGCAGAGTTCTACTGCTAAAAGAAAAAGGAGGAAATAGATGCTGGGATATAATTAACAATCTGCCAAAGGTGATGGTCCTGGACCCCAAAGGTTTTCTGAGAAGATTAAATGAGACACACATATATAAAGCTTTGAGTATAAATAGGTGGCATTTGCTAAAACCTCCTGAAATGGTTTTATTAATATCACCACTATTGTCACCATCATCATCATCATTATCACCATCATCACCTTCACCACCATCATCATCACCACCATCATCACCATCACCTCCACCATCATCACTCTCACCACCATCATCATCACCATCATCACCCTCACCACCATCATCATCATCACCACCATCATCACCATCACCTCCAC
>NW_026057585.1:102039240-102051145 GCF_023721935.1 Panthera uncia
CATCACCTCCACCATCATCACTCTCACCACCATCATCATCACCATCACCATCATCACCATCATCGTCATTGCCATCATCATTATCTTATTCATCAGCTCCAGCCAGCAAGGACAATAATTGGGCTTATATTAACATTCTTGTTTTCTAGCCACAGGTATATTTTTCTAATCATTTCTGCCTCCATTCACTTCCAGAATTCAAATGCAAACAGAAGCTTAATTTATCACTACATCAGGTTCAGTAAATGCTAGTTTGATACAGTAATTCACACAGGTTTTACAAATGGTTTTGATCATAAGAATTCACAGTAAGCCTTGTAAATATGTGCGCAGCTTTAAAATGGTATGTCTCTGACCCAGCAACTTTGTTTTTGAGATTTTACATGAAGGAAATAACCACAGAGAAGCAAAAAGATTTATCTACTGGGATGTTTCTCGCAGCAATATTTATAACAGTTGAAAAATTGGAAACAACCTGAATGTTGAAGAATAAAGGCTTGGTAAAATAAATTATACTATATCTATATAATAAAATCCTATACAGCTTTAAAAATTATACTGCTGAAGAATATTCAAATATATGGAAAAATGTTCATGATATATATTTGTTAAATAAAAAAGCAAATTTGAAAACAGTGTGGGAAAAATTATAATCTTGGTTTGTGGAGGAAAAGCAACTATCAGGGAAGAATGCAGACTGTGGAAGTGGAAAGATTTTGAATCCTGGTTCTTCCATGTTCCTTGGGCAAGACACTTAACTTTTGTGCCTCACTTTCCTCTTTTCCAAAATGTGAATTATAATAATACTCTCCTTAGAGGGGGCCCAGACAAAATCCCCTCCCCTTCCTTCAACTCAGCACACCTGGCAGATGGTTCTTCAATCTCTATTTGGATACCTCTGATGAATGGGTCCCTCAACACCTCCCATACTGGCCATAAGTGGAAGAACTCTAACCACAAACTACTCATTGAATGGATGGAACCCACCTTGAAACTTACATTGTCCACCTGGGACTTGTGTTTTCATTGTTATGACTTCATTGTTATGACTAATAAAAGGGCAGTGGGCATTTGATGCATACATGCAGTTGTTGTGAGGCTTAGGTTTCTTATCTGGATTCCCAGAAAATCCATGTGAATTGTCTTGGGGCCATCTGTAGACTAGCCCAGTAGTCTTGGTTAGGGAAAGGGAGCTGAACAGAGCCACTAAAGCAGGGTGCAAACGGTATAACTTATGGAGACATCTCTGATATCAAGTCAGAGATCAAGAAATACTCAGAAAATCAGTCTCACTCTGCCACTAAAGAATCAGTTGACCTTGGGCACGTCACTGTTCTTAAAGTTTCAGCTTCTTTGACTGACAAAGAGAGATGGAGAGAAGTAGGGGTTTCAGGCATCCTTTTAAGGGAGGGTACCCCTTTGTTGAAATGTCATACAGTGCAGCAGGCCATTGTGTCAAATAAATAAGGAAAGATGCTATCGGCAAGATAAGGGAGTAAGGGGATCCAGGACATCCCTGCTCCTCCTCCTTATGTGTGCCCAGAGACGGTAGTGTCTCTGTGGGACCCAGCTGCAACTTTGTCTTCGTATTTATGCAAACATAAAATTAACACCTGTAGCACTCTGCACAACAGCCACAGGTGGGAAGAACCCAAACCCCATTGATGGGCAAGTGGGCCAACAGGTTGTAACATGGGTGTCCGTACCGTGGAATATTGCTCAGTCACAAAAGAAATTCAACACTGACATACACTACAATGTGACAAGCCTGAAAACATTATGCTAAATGAAAGCAGCCGGTCACAAAGGGCCATGTGTGTATATAACACATCCAGAATAGGTCAGGTCAGTCCTTCGAGACAGAGACAAGATTGGTGATTGCCAGAGACTGGGGGGAGAGGAAGGCTGGGGGTGATCGCTAATGGGTATGAGTTTCCTTTTGGGGTGATAAGAATGTTTTGGAAAGTAGATAGTGGGTGGACAGCATTGTGAATTCACTGAATGTCATGGTTTTATTTAAATGTGGAATTGTTCACTTTAAAATGATTAATTTTATGCTATGTGAATTTTAGCTCACCAAAAAAGCCCAAAACATTTACACGCAGAAGGGGAATAATGTTCACCTAACCCACACATAGGAATCACAGAGCATTTCATATTTTAAAATACTTGTTTCAGTCCCCTCTCCCCCCATCTGTAGGGCAAACGTTGCCCTCTTTCCGATCTGCCAGGAGTAGGACCCGGGTTGGTAGGCTCCTATCTGCCTTCCACCAGACAGCTGTCCATCCTCTCACTCTGGAGCATGATCCTGGCTGATGCCAGCGGTTGCTCCTGGCTTTGTGGAGGGACAGTGGCATCTGGTTGTGGCTCAGGTAGGCTGCTTATGGTGTCAGGGGCCAAATGCACAGCACCAGGCTCTCACCAATTGATAACAAGGTGCCCAGAGCTCTAAATGCACTTCACCCATTTGGCTATAACCCAGGCTGGTGGGTGGTGCCACAATGGTGTGGAGGGTTGGAAACTGACCCCATTCTTTCAACAGGTAACTATTGAATGCCCATTACGGATTCCTGTCCAGACCCCATGCTGGATGCTGGGACCTCAGTGGTGAATGGGTCTTATCTGGCGCCCCAGAGCAGAGAGATCACAGCCTAATACCAGAGGCAGGCTTCCTAACGAGGCCATTATAATGTAACATCTGGAACAGTGCACACTGTGGGGCTCCACAAGATCAGTGGGAGGGGTCTCAGAGGGTGACCCTCCAAACTTCTTAAAGGAGCAGGAGTTTTCATCCACATCATCCACACCCAAACAGGTTGGGAAGAGAAGGTTCAGGAAACCCACCCCCAGCCCCAACCTCTGTGCAGGTGAAGTTCCTGAGCAGCGAGAGTGTCCCTTGCCACCCTGCCATGTGAGGGTTAATGTACTAAGTGGGGCGTGGGGCAGGACAATAACACATTGGGTTTGCAGTTTGGGATATGTGCCCCCTTACCTGGGAGACTAGATTTTGGGGGGGAGGGGAGGGGAGGGGAGACCCATTGGGTCAAGGAGACCTGGCCTAGGTGTTCAGGTGAAAGTTGCCATCAGGCTCCTGGGTGATGATGAAGACAGAGAGCTAGGAGAGAGAGGGATGGGGTCAGGAGGGATATGAGGAAGGGAGGGTTCAGCAGGGGCTGGTGTTGAAGGCTTGGTTGGGGAGGGCAGGGAAGGAGGCAGGGACAGAATATCAGGACTGGGCAGTGATGGAAGGGACCTTTACTGAGATCAGGACATAGAAAGATCTGGAAGGATGGCAGATGGTACTTGAGGGCACCCAGGTGGAACTTTCTGCAGGTCAATAGAGTCCCTATCTGAAGCTTGGGATACCAGACAGTACAGACATCCAAATCTGTGGGCAGTGAGACTGAAACCAGACAACAACCAGACCATGGATGAACACAGAACTCTGGCCCACAGCCCTCAGCAACAAGTCCAAGAAAGAAGTCCACTGAAACCTCAGCAATCAGCCCCAAATGGCCAGGATGTGGTACATTAACTGCCAGCTTCCCTAACAATTGCTCCCTCTCCCAACTCAGGGCCAACCACAGAAAGCCACATGCACTCACCTAACGAATCACATGGGACACTCATCCTCTGTAGTTGGCCACCTCCAGCTTTTCCAGGCCCACAACCTCCCTGCTCCCCCATGAAGCTCTCCTCCTCCCCTGCCTGGCTTTGAGTCTCTGACAAATACAGGTGACAGTGGCTGACCCTTTTGTTATAGCAGACCCTGAGTAAAGACTTTTCACTTGTTCTCATCTCCTCAAGAGTACAGTATCCACAGCAAACAACAGTGGTCCGTTGTGTAACTGAAGGCTAGAAGTGGACAGGTTACTGGGGGCATGTGTCCTGTGAGAAGAGCAAAGCCCAGAGGCCCAAATCGTAAGGAACCCTGGCATTTATCAAGTGGGTAAGGACAGAAGGAGGACTGGTAAGAGGTCCAGAGGGAGCCCTGTGAGTGTGCACTCACATGTGTGCAGAGAACTCAGGCTTACCCAGCCTGGGAGGGCAGAAGCTGCAAAGCCAGCCTGCTGCCCCAGCCCAGCCCGAGGGCTCCAGACACCTCGTTGGCCTCATCATGACACCTTGGCAGGCTGCAGAGATTAGCGTGGCCTCCAGCCCTTCACTGACCTGGGGGAAGTCCCCAGTCCCTGCCTATGCCCATTCCCAAATCCTCACACCTTTTTCTTCTACTCATTGATGGGCCTGAATTCAATTAGTAATCATGTTGCCAGCATGTGCTCTGTGCACAGACCCCCTTTTAGACAAGTTCTGAGGGTACCAAAAGGCATGCAAACAGAAGACAAGAAGGCCAAGTCTTTCCTTTGAGGTGCTCACAGCCCCATCACTGGCAAAGGCTCAATCCTGATCATGGACAGCACCATGGACAGTGCTGAATCAAGAAAACAGACCAAAGGAAAGCCCGGTTTATGATTTTTAAGCCCATTCCAGGCAGTCAGGTGTTGAGAACTAATGCCACCTAGCTTTGCAAGGACCAACTAACGGCTCCCTAAATGAACTTTGGTCCCAGTGAGACTTGGGTTAACTGTTATCTGGATGCAAAGATCCTAAGAGACTGTGGAGGGAGACCACTCACAAAGTGGCCCATGCACTTCAACTTCTCAGAGTTTATGAAGGCCTACTGTGTGCCAGTCCTCGGGGCTACAGGGATCAACACAGCACAGCTCTTCCTCCAGTCTCCTCTGTCATAGGATTGGGGGGCAGGGGTGATGGAATCAGGATGAGCTTGGCATAGTGCCTGGTGCACAGTAGGTCTCTTGCTTAGCACTTTTATGTAGATATTCCTATTCCATCCTTATAACAACTTATGAGGTGGGTGCATTCTGTCACAATGTACAAAACAGGAAACTGAGACAGAGAGGTTGAGTAGCTGGCATAGGTCATGCTCTCAGTCCATTCCGACTGCTGTAACAAAAATACTGCAGACTGAATGGCTTAAACCAACAAACATTTCTTTCTCTGGAGACTAGAAGTCCTAGATCAAGTCTTCAGCAGATCTGGTGTCTGGTGAGAGCCCCTGTCTGGGTTCATGAACAACTCTCTTGTCACTGCATCCTCAAGTGGTAGAAGAGGAAGGAAGCCCTCTGGGGTCCCTGGGACAAGGGCACACACTCATGACCTAATCACCTCCCACAGGTGCCAAATTGGGGGGGTCAGGATTTCAACATGTGAATTCAGAAGGACACATTTAGTCTACAGCAGTCTAGCTTCCAGGAAGTGGATTTAAGTCCAGGCACTACATCCCATAGTTGGCCCACAACCTCTAGATTCCACTGTACTCTGGGGCCAGTTGACCTCTCAGTGGGGCTAGCCTTCTGGAGATAAAGTAATAATGCATTTTTAAAAAATTTTTCAGCTTTCTTGTGATATAGTTGACATACACCATTGTGTAAGTTTAAGGCATACAATGTGTTTGATACACTTACATATTGCAAGGTGAGAATCACCATGGTTTTAGCTAATGCCAACAATACGTCACATAATTACCATTTCTTTTCTGTGATGAGAACATTTAAGACCCACTCTTCTGGCAACTTTCAAGTACATGGTACAGTATTGTTAACTATAATCACTATGTTTTACATTAGATCCCCAGATCTTATTAATTTTATAATTGGAAGCTTGTACCCTTTGACCAACATCACCCCCATTTTCCCGCCCCCACCCTCAGCCCCTGCTAACCAGGGCTCTACTCTCTGTCCCTTTGAGTTTGGCTTTTCTAGATTCCACGTGTAGGTAATATTATACAGCATGTGTCTTTCTCTGTCTGGCTTATCTCACTTAACATAATGCCCTTATGGTCCATCCTCATTGTTACAAATGGCAGGATTACCATCTTTCTTGTGGCTGAATAATATTCCACTGTGTGTGTGTGTGTGTGTGTGTGTGTGACGCCTTACTTATCCATTCATTCACTCATGAACACAGGTGGTTTCCATGTCTTGGCTATTGTGAATAATGACACAATAAACATGGGGGTGCAACTGTGTCTTTAAGATCCTGTTTTCATTTCCTCCAGATAAATACCCCAGAAGAGAGATTGCTGGATTCTATTTTCAAGTTTTTCAGGCACGTCCGGGCTGTTTTCCACAGTGGCTGCAACAGACAGTGTGTGAGCGTTCCCTTCTCTCTGCGTCCTCCCCGACACTTGTTATCTCCTGTCTTCTTGTGGTTCAACAGATGTGAGGCGATATTTCACCATGGTTTTGATTTGCATTTCCCTGATGATTAAGGATGTTGAGCACCTTTTCATGTATTTGTTGGCCGTTTGTGTGTGTTCTTTGGGGAAAATGTCTATTCAGTTTTTGCTTTCAAGTTTATTTATTTATTTTGAGAGAGTGAGAGTGCGTGTGCACATGAGCCAGCAGGGAAGGGGCAGAGAGAGAGAGAGGGAGAGAATCCCGAGCAGGCTCGACACCATCAGCACAGAGCCTGATGTGGGGCTGGAGCTCACGAACCTTGAGATCCTGACCTGAGACAAAATCACAAGTTGGACACTCAACCGACCGAGCCACACAGGCACCCCTGTGTATTCAGTGGTTCCGGTCATTTTAATTGGATTATTTTTTGCTGTTGAGCTGTTTGAGTTCTTTATATGTATTGGATATTAAATCCTTATCAAATGTATGATTTGCAAATAATTTCTCATACATAGTTTTAAAATATCTATACAATCCATTTTAATTTTCCTTTCATAGGGAAAATTGACATCCACGGTTAAAGACGATAGATGAAGTGCCATAGCAGTCACGATTCCACGCCAAAGCTAGATGTTTTCCACCTTAAAAATAGTGAAATCAAATGAATTAAAAAAAATAAATTGACTAAGGCTTAATCAGGCAATTCATTTAAATGTCTCTGGAAATTGAATGTACAAAAAGCATGCAAATCCAATGGTAATCTCCACTCTTCATGAAACGCTATTGGGGAGCTTGCTTTCCGTGCAGACATAATCCTGGAGTGAACGGAGGGAGCAACTTTCTGGAGGATGAACTTTATTTTTCTTCATAAATTGATTTTTACCTCAAAAGACTCGGACTTCTTCACAAATAGTCCGTGTGCACTTAACAACGCGGCTTTATTTTTAGTCTGGCTTTCTTTCTCCTGTTTCCAAATCAAGAATTCTCTGTAGACCCACCAGTGAGTCCAGGCTGCTGGAGAAAGTTCTCCCCAACCCCAGGGGGTGAGGGGCATTGCAGAAATGGAAAATTACTGCAGACTCTACTCAGAGCCCAGAACTGCTGAAACCGAGCCCTCCAAGCTTTCACATTCACAGCCAGGCAATGCATTTCAAATGCAAATCCCGTCACAATCTTCAAGAGTAACTGAACATTTAACTCCAAAGCCATTTCACAATTAGTCCTGTGTCCCATGGGGAAATTCAGCCATTGGCAAATGCAGACTCACTGCGTGAACAAAGGGTCCCTGGAAACTTTCCTTTTATCTTCAGTTGGAACAAGGGGGCACTTAAGTGCAGTGAGCAGTTACCCATTTGGATGGAGCTGTGGGAGGCCTGCCCCCGCCCCTCCCTGGGGCCCACCGAGGGCCAGCATTCCACTGCATTTCTGTGGCGCCAGCTTTTACAAAGCGGTTTATGGCCTCATCCCCTGTGATAGCCCCAGCAGGCTTCCTGGTAGACCGGGAGAGCAGTGTAAGCTGTGTTGGCACATGAGGAAACTGAGGCAGGAAGAGGCAGATAGTTTGCCTAGGCCACAGCGGACCATCAGTACCTATTGGAGGCAGGAAGTCCTAGGATGAAGGGGACCAGAATAAGCCACCTGAAAATATGCCACTTTGGCCAAAAAAAAAAAAAAAAAAAAAAGTGTTTTGAGCTGAATGCAATGAAGAAACCACAGATGCAGGAGAAACGCTCTGCCCTCCCTCACCTGCCTCAAAGCAGGACATAAATTTCCCTTGGAAGGTGTCCTCCTCTCCTGTACCTGGAAGGGAAGGACAACCTTCATCAGCAGAGATGAGATGACACCAAGAGGGGCGTGAACAGAGCTTGCTAATAAGACTTTGTCCTCCATTACTCCTGCGTGCCAACCCACAATGCACCGAACCCTTGCCTTTGCCCCGTCCCTTCTTCTCCACAATTTGTCACCCTCAGTTAAAACGGTATGTAAGCCTCCTGGTCTAACCGCCTCATTGGGTCCTAGCTGCTTTTCTAGGAGGCTCTTGTGCGCATACGTAATAAACCTTTCCCCCTGTTAATCTGTCTTATCTGTTTGATTCATGGGTCCCAGGCCTAAGCCAACCTCACAGGGTGGAGGAAAAGGGTTTTGTTGCCTACAAGCACCAGACCCTGGCACTATCAGCCAGCACCCAAATGCCTTGGGATCAGCTTCTCTGGGCTGGTATTATATGAAGAGTGCATTCTGTGTTTCTAGAGGTTTGTACCATCATCAATCTTTCTCTATAAAAGGGCAGATAATAAATATTTTTGGTTTGAAGGCCATCCAGGTCCCTGTCACCGCAGTTCAACTCTGCCATTATGGTTTGAAAGCTGCTACAGAAAATACGTGAACAAACGAGTACGGCTGTGTTTCAATAAAACTTTATTCAAAAAGCAAGTAGTGGGCCAAATGACGGGCGTGGCCCATGGGCGATAGTTTGTCAGCCTCTCACCTGTAGGTTGACACAGTGCTCAGAGATGTGAGCGTTCAGTGGATCATAGCAAATTTTGAGAGAACAATATGATAAAACTAAGTGTTTCATCCCTGTGAATAACAAATTACTTACAAGTTCTCCCTAAGGTACGCCCTTCCCAAAGATGCTAAGCTTATATTCTACATGGGTTAATTGTCATCTGCAAATGAGATGGCTTCAGAGGGACTGGCTCACCTTCATCCCGTATCTGACTCCCGCAGGCCAGCCCTCACACTGTCTTACCTCTCTTTCCCTCTGGGCTTCCCATCGTTACATGTAAGGTGCCACGCATCTCAAATTGTCCAGGACAGGCTCAGGACAGGCCCGTGGTTCTTGGCAAGGGGACTACTAGCCCTCTATTCACTTTCAACAGACCTGATTGGGGTGATGAATTACATTCCCACCCTGTAACCGTGCAGTGAGGGGCCAGTCATTCATACACTGAGCACAGGTTCAGTGAAGGCCTCCTATGTGTCAGCATACTATCAGGCTCTGGGGGGACAAAGATCAGTAAGATAAATGTGTACTGTATATACCTTGTCTGTATGTGTCTGTGTACCGTGTGTATACAATATTATATATATATACACATATACGCAACGTATCTACAATATTGTCTATAAATATATACAGATCTATGTACACAATGTATATGCAGTATTGTGTATATACACACATAATGTATATTCCATATATATATATATATATATGCACGACCCTTACATCATGTAGCCCTGGTGGCCTGGTGGGGAGGCAGGAGAAAACACAAGCACCGTGGCAGGGGAAATTCCAGTGCCATGGAAGTAAGCAAAGAAGGCTTCCTGGAGGAAGAGGAGTTAGTCAAGAAGAGAAGAATCCAGAGTGCAACCTTCTAGCAGCAGGGACGGCAATGTTAAAGTTCCAGAGCTGAGAAAGTTCCAGAGTGAGGAAAGCACTGCCTATAGTCTGGTGCTGCTGGAAAGCATAGATTTTCAGTAAAATAAATAAATAAATATATAATAAGAAAATATGTGTGTGTGTGTGCCTGCACGCACACACAAATACACACACATCCACTTCTTTAGCTCTAACGCTTCTTGTACACTATCCTGGATTCTTCTTTATTAATAATAGATCTCATCATTTCCATTTAATTTGTTAATAGTTTAATATCTAATTACAAACCTCTTAACTCTTCATCTGGTAGCGAATAAGGCTATAACTGAGCAGACAGACGGTAACCATTAATTTACTAACATGACCTCTACCAGCAACCTCACAAAATGAAACAGGAGGAACCTAACACACTCCATCACCTTCGGTGGTGATCTGCTGTTTTGTGTTACTTGAAGAGAGCTTGGAGGTGTCACCGTCTTACACATCAGAAGGGTAAGAGGTGAGGCAGATTTGAATTCAAAGCTTTCTACTGTCTACAGCAATACTGTTCACAAGAGCCCCAAGGTGGGAAGAGCCCAAATGTCCATCACCAATGAATGCACAAACGAAGTGTCTTACATTCACACAGTGAACTATTATTCAGCCATAAAAAGGAATGCAATGATCCCAGGTACAACATGGAGGAAACATGTTTGAAAACATTATGCTAAGTGAAAAAAAAAAACAAAAACAAACTCAGACAGACAACAAAGCATATATTTTATGGTTCCATTTACATGAAATGTCCAGAACTGGAAAATCCATAAGAAAACAAAGTAAGCTGGTGGGTTCTAGGGGACTGGGGAATGCTTGCTAATGGGTACACAGCTCCTTTGGGGGTGATGAGAATATTCCAAAATTAAATAGTGGTTATGGTGGCACAACTCCCTAACTTCACTAAAAGACACTGGATATGCTGAAGTTTGCTTGACAATATGTGAATTGTATCTCAATGAAGCTTTGATCTACATGCCGTGTTAAGTGTCTCCGACTGGATCCTGTGGATGGTGATGCAGAGGAAAGGTTTTAGGCAAGAAAAACTCACTCAGCTTTGCATTTCGTTCAGTCCCTCATGCACACACACATTCAACGTGTCACCAGCCTTCAGAGTACCTGCCACAGCGCCAGGCATGGTGATCCAGCAAAGAATGAGATGACCCTGCCTTTCTGGAGTTTGGAGTCTGGTGGGCGAGACAGACTTTAAATCACTGACTATCACACCCTTATCACAGATACATGCTATAACACTAACTACTACATATACAAATTACTATTAAATAATTTGTGTTAGGCGCTCTGGGAAAGGTGCCGAGTGTGGTGCAAGTCTATATATAACAGGAGAAACTGGAACCATGTCAGTCTTGGGGAACATGTAGGGTTCTCCTGAGGAAAGGACACCCAGACGGGATGTAAGGAATGAACAAGCTTAACCGGGTGAAGGACCAGATACAGGAGGTGAGGCTAGAGCTAGAGGTGGAGGGAAGAGCAAGGATGAGAAGCTGGAGATGAGAAGGGTCCACAGACATCTAGAGGTTTGGAGGTCCTGGGAGGCAGAAGCAGAAAGAATGAGAAGGTTGACGGGGGGTGGGAGGCAAGAGGGAGGGTCTCACTTGAAGACCTGGGACCTTATCCTAAGGGCAAAGGGAAAAAAAGGGAAAACCTTTGTACGTAGTCGTGTGTGTGTGTGTGTGTGTGTGTGTGGCAAGATCACTCTGAAGGACTTGGGATGCTGTCAAGATGGCAGAAGAGATATGCCTTAGTTCATCTGCGTGACAGAGAACCACAACCAGCTGGCTCATAAAGCACAGACATTTGTTTCTTGCGGTTCTGGAGGCTGGAAGTCTATGCTTTGGTGTCTCCTGAAGGCCATCATCTCACTGTGTCCTCACACAGCAGAAGGGGTGAGGGAGCTCTTTGGGTCTCTATGTATAAGGACACGAATCCCATTCATGAGCGTCCCACCTCCATGACCTAATCACTTCTCGGAGGCCACACCTCCAAGCAGAGGGACACAAACATCCAGACCTTAGTAAAAAAAAAACCCAAGAATTAATCCCAGATATACTGGATAAAATATAACAAAATGTATTTTAAGTGCATCTCTAAGATTCTAAGAAAAGAAACACCCTTGGTTTCAGGCATCACAAGAGATTTGCAAGCCAGAGTGACAAGCCCCTAGCTAAGGCTGATGCTCCTGGGTGAAGCAGGCAGGTGAGGGGGGCAGGTGAGGGGGACAGGTGAGGGGGACAGGTGAGGTGGACAGGTGAGGTGGACAGGTGAG
>NW_026057585.1:102051155-102052102 GCF_023721935.1 Panthera uncia
GGACAGGTGAGGTGGACAGGTGAGGGGGCAGGTGAGGGGGACAGGTGGACTTGGAAATACAAGCTTCAGCTTTAACACCAAGAAGTCAGCAGCAGATGAGGCTGAAAACCCATGCAAATTGGGGGAACTGGAAGGAAGACCCTAAATAAAAATCTGTTAATTGTTGCAACCTCGGAGATGGAAGGAACTCCCATGTGTATGAGGAGAGGTGAGGAAGTTCAGATGCCTCTGCCTGGATTCAGAATGAAAAAAAATCCGTATGAGCAAAAACTCACTTGGAGCTGTGTTCAGGTGTCAGGACTTATCAACATGGCCTTATGATGTCTTTACAACGTTTGAGACCAGCAAACCCAAACCCGCCCCGGAGGGACACTCCCTCCTCACCCGTCCAGAGCAAGCTCAAAGGAAATAGAAAACCATGGTAAAGACAAGTGTCTGATCAGTAACCCAGGACCCTTGGAGGCTCATTAACCTTCATTAACATGACAGAGATGGATGAAGGGACAGACACCCTGGGAGGAACCAGGGCCTGTGCCCCTCATCTCCTGGGCTGCTGTATCCAGCTGCCTCAGCCCTCCACTTGGGGGTCTGATGGGTCCTTCACACTGCTGACCTCCTGCCTCCCCAGCACATGCCTCTTCCAGTGCCCATTTCAGGAGGTAACAAGGCCACTTGTCCAGATGTCTGTGGTCATCCCTAACCCCCTCTTTCTCATACTTCACACCTGACCTCATTCATCATTAAGCAATAAAATAAAATGTTTCCTACAAGTAGAAGAGAATTCTTTGGTCCTGCAAACCTTCTAAAATAATGTCTTGCTTTTAAACTGTGGACTGTCATGCATTTTAGTATTGTGAGGTCATTTTGGTGAAAATACTAATGAAAGAGAATTGGATAGGATAGGGTAGAGTAGGACGGGGTCGGGCAGGGTATGGTAGGGTGGGACA
>NW_026057585.1:102052112-102062484 GCF_023721935.1 Panthera uncia
GCAGGGTATGGTAGGGTGGGACAAGGTAGGGTAGAGTAGGATGGGGTTAGGCAGGGTATGGTAGGGTGGGACAAGGTAGGGTAGAGTAAGATGGGGTCAGGCAGGGTATGGTAGGGTGGGACAAGGTAGGGTAGGGTAGGATAAAGTAGGATAGAGTAGGTTAGGGTACAGTAGGGTAGGGAAGGGTAAGGTAGGGTAGGATAGGGCAGAGCAGAATAGAAGAGAATAGAAAATATCAGAATGAATCACATGTAGTCAGGGGAAGCAAGGTTGAGAGCAAGTGTATGTGTGTTTACACATGCATCTGGGTACTGGTCACAGAATTGAGTTGTGTGTGAATGTACACACATGTGCATACACAGTGAGTCACAAAAGGCACCGTGATTGAGTATATTTATCAGAACTCAGAATATCAGTATTCAACACTGGGCTGGAAGTCCTGACCAGCACAGTAACACAAGAAAAAGAAACAAATGTGACAAGGATTGGAAAGGAAGAAACAAAACCCATCATTATTCATAGTGGTGACCGGCACACAGAAAGCTCCGGAGAACAGAGATCAACTCAGAGTATAAGTGAGAGACCTCTGTACAGCTTCTTGTTTTGAGGTTCATCCCTCAAAATTGGCAGTGTGCCTTTAGTCCAGTAACAAACAATAACCAGACATAATGCTTTTAAAGGAAAATCATCGACAATGGGGAAAAAAATTAGAAGGTATTGAGAATACATCCCGCAAAGGATGTGCAAGATGTTCACAAAGATAACTAACTTTTGTTGGTCAAGGACATGACAGCAACCCTAAATAAATAGAGAAGAAAGATAGACTGTCATAAAAATTGTCAATCCTCCCCAAATTAATCTATAAAGTCAAGGCAATTTCAACAAAAACACAGGGTTTTTCAGAGAACCTAATGAACCTAGAGTGTAATTTCTAGGGAGGAATCAAGAGTGGGAAAAGTCAAGAACATTCTCAGAAGGGAAAGAGGACAAGGTTGGGAATGGCTCTCTCTGGATGCACAGATCAACGTTCCCATCACTGTGAGACATGGGGCAGAGGACAGAACCCAGGAACAAGCCTGCCAGCTGCTGGGAAGCTGGCACAGGGCAGAAGCACCCCCACCTTCCACCGGGTAGGAAAGGTCTTGTCACGATGCCAAGAGAGAAGATGATGTAATTCCAGCAACACACAACTGCTCCCCTTCAACCGTGGGGATCTTTGAGAGGACACAATAGCAGCCCCTCTTTTCTCTCCTGGCTTCTGAACACAACAAGATAGAAAGCAAACTAGGGAGCCTAGCTTTTTAAAGGCTAGAATAGCACCTTTGTTATTGCTAAGGGCTATCATGCAGCATGTGCAGAACAAACAGTTCTGCCCCTGCAGCCAGGCGTGGACAGGCCTCCCATCCAGTTGCAGAGACCTCTGGACAAGACAGGCCTCCCTCTGGTTACAGATGGATATGCAGGGAAGAGCACAGAGTGTGCAGGAAATAACTCAGTAGATCCAGAAGGAAGTTGCTGAACCGGGCTGCTTCCCAGACTTGCCTATCAGGCACAGCCTACCCACCTCTCCCTGTGGCAGAGGACATCAAGGGTGGAAGAAGGTGGAGGGTCCCCAAGTGGAGTTTTCTCCAGTGGGAAGAACTCGTCGGTCTGGGGGGAAGAAGAGTTCCTTTGTGACATGTACACAAAAATGAATTTGAAGTGGATTAAACACCTGAGTATGAAAACCCAATAATGCAATTTCTAAAAACAAATAAACAAACATGAGAGAATATCTATATGACATCAATCAGTAAGGATTTTTTTAAACAAGATGCAAATGACAAACCATAAAGGAAGAGATCGATACATTTGGATGCATTCAAGTAAGAGATTTCTTAGAATACTGCCTTATAAAATAATCTTATAATCGATGCCATCATAAAAGTGGGAGTATAAGATATTTGTAACCCACTTACTTTAGTCTGCTCGTGCTACCATAGCAAAATAACAGGGATTGGAGAACTTAAATAACAACAATTTATTTTCTTATGGTTCTGGGGGCTGGAAGTCTAAGATCAAGGGGCCTGCGTGGTCACTTTCTGGTGAAAGCCCCCTTCCTGGCTTGTAGATGGCTGCTTTCTTACTTAAGTCCTCACATGGCCTTTCCTTGGTGTGTGTGCATGCATGGAGGGAGGGAGGCAGGGAGGAAGGGAAGGAGGGAGGGAGAGAGAGAGAGAGAGAGGAAAGAAGGGAGAGAGCTCGGTGTCAATGTGGGAGTTTCTTTTTATTAGGACACTAACCTACCATCAGGCCCCATCCCTTAGACCTCACTTAACTTTAATTACTTCCTTAATGGCCCCATCTCCAAATATAGCCACACTGAATGTTAGGGTTTCAACATATGAATTTGGGAGGAACACATTTAGTCCGCTGTATAGACCAAATGATTGTTTTCTCCCCAAGATTTGTATGTTCAAACCTAACTCTGGAAGTGATGGTGTTTGGAGTTGGCAGCTTTGGGGTGATTCAGTCAAGAGGGAAGAGCCCTCATGGATGGGATTAGTGCCCTCAATAGAAGAGACCCTAGAGAACTCCCTTGCTCTTTTCACCAAGTGAGGACACAGAAGACAGTCGTCAAAAAGACCCCAAATCTGCTGGCACCTTGATCTTAGATTTCCAGCCTCCAGAACAGTGAGAAAAACATGTCTGTTGTTTATCAGTGTCCCCGTCTATGGTGTTCTGTTACATCAGCCGGAGTGGACTCAGTCTACCACACTGCAGCCACCAAACAGCTCATATCAGACCAGTATAAACTTCTACAAATCAAGGAGATAAACCACCCAATGGAAAAGGGGTCACCTATGACCCAGCCATCCCGCACCAGGAGTAAGATCTCAGAAGTCTGTCACTGAGAAGTTGTCTGTGGTAGTGGGATTTGGAAGAAAACTAGTTGTCCATCATGAGAGAAACAGATAAGTAAATGATGGTGGGAGTCCTCAGTTGCAGGCAATGTACCAGACATCTTAAACACTGACATTCCAGGAGGGAGAGACAGGAAGAAACAAAAGGAAATTTATAGCGCATGATCAAACAACGATGTGCTCTTGGCAAAGATTCATGCATATTTAACGACAAATATCAAACTTACTCCGGCGGCTGGCTGTGAAGACGGAAAGAAGTTAAGTCATCACAGAGACATAATTGGAGGTAGAATCAGCAAGATCTGAAGGCCGGTCAGGTGTATGGGATATGGGAGATAAAGGAATCAAGGGTACTTCCCAGGTTTCTGAACGAGCCCCTGGGTGGGTTGTCATTTCCCAGCATGGAGCCCACTGGAAAAGGAGAAGGTGGTAGATGCTCTATGGGGATGAGTGGGAAGGACATGGTGAGGCATTGAGAAGTCTGCTGTCTGGGAGTCATCCACGTGGAAATTCAAATGGGCAGAGGGGTCTGGAGTAAGCCATCTGGCTGTGGGGGTGATAGGCTACTAAGTACATGGGATCATCCAGGGAGGAATGAGTCTCTCGTCAGAAGTTGGCACAGAGCACCCATGGGACAATGCTCACATCCAAAAGACATTTGACAACCAGCTTACTGATGAGAACCTATATGGGTCAAGCCCTGGGGCTCCTGTTCAATTCACATCCCTCAACTCCCATGTTCTGGGCACATCCTCCTTGGAGTCAGCCCTCTGCCCACTGACTTTTCCCTCTGCTCCCCTGTCCCATGGATCGCACCACAGAGCCTGCTACAGGAATGTGGGGAGGACATTTAAAGTAAAAAGCTCTGTCTCTCAATGAGCTATGTCCAATGATGAGCAGTTATCTGATCTCTCTAAGCCTGTGGAAGGGAGATTACAGAATAAGGTTATTATAATAGTCTCCCAAGCCCAGTGAATTTAAGCAAAGCCTTCTGAAATCTGTTTATGCCCTTAGCCTGGGAAAGTGCTTTGTGGAATGCTAATAGGTGGGCTATTGTTACTTTTTTATTCCTGTGCTTTTGGATTTCTGACCTTTCTTTCCACTCTTTTTTAAAAATTATTCTTCCCCCTCATTTCGTACAGGTGAAATTTCTATATTTCTATAATTCTGTAGGTTTTCTAGCATCTGTCATCTTTGAAGGATCCCGTAAATAGTCTGAGTCTTGGACAGAATTGAAGCGTTCTCCGGGGGACCCCTGAGGATCGTAAGCAGGTGTGTGGTTAGAGCTGATTGGGTCTGAGACGTTGTCCAGAACTGGGGGACACGCTACACTGTGTTTGGCATCTGCCTGGGTGATGCCTTGGGAAGGAAGCAGAGCATCCCACTGTGGTGTCTGCTTGGGACTAGTCCTTCAAGGACCAAGGTCTCATGAAAATGCAGTGGCTGAGGTGGCCTCTGAGCTGGGATGGCTGATGGATTTGCCAGCGAGCCAATGAAGGTAAAGCTTTGGGTCCCTCTCGGCTGCCTCTTTCCATCCAAGTTCCTCGTCACACCCTTGACCCTGCCTCAGGTCTCGATGGGGGGACCATGGCTGGGAATCCATCAAGGGGATGCTGTGTTGGGGAGACCTGTACTTTGTTCTGGTGACCAGATCTCACAGAGCACTCACTTCCCCGTATTGTGTACTTGTTGCTGGAATATTAGTTTGCCACGACTGCTGTAACCACAAACGGAGCGGCTTAAAATGCACAAAGCGATTTTCTCATAGTTCTAGAGGCTGGAGGCCCAACGTCCAGGTGTCCACAGGGCTGGGTCCTCCTGAGCCTCTCTCCTTGGCGTGTGGATGGCTGTCCTCTCCATGTCCTCATGCAGTCATCCCTCTGTGCTTGTCTGTGTCTTGATCTCCTCATCTTAGAAGGACACCAGTCTTACTGGATTAAAACCCACCCTAATTGATCTCATTTTACCTTAATCAGCTCTATATTAAATGACTTCAACATATGAATTGGGGGGGCATGACTCATCCCATAAAAGTGTCCCTATGGAGCAATGGCTCCCAGACTCCTCCAACAGCCCACTGGGCCAAGGCATCCCACAGGGAGTTGTCACATGGGGACACCAAGCCAGAGCTGGGTCAGGGGGTTACGTAACACAACTACATTATTGATCCAGTTTTGTGATGTTTGTTGCATTTATCAGCTTTTCAAATTTTATAATTTTTCATGATCAATTTTCTTATTCTAAATAGAGAGGGTATTGAAAATTGAACAAGTTTCAGGCTTTGGCAAACCCCTATCTGCCCCCACTGCTGTCTGTTACTCTGCCTTCAACTGGCTCCCCCACCCCCGAGATGTTTTCAGGGTGAAGGTTTGTAGAGCAAAAATAAAACACATAATATTCCCATGAAAGCAATTTCCCCACAACCTGGCTCAGAGTAAATGCCTAGGAAATACTAGTGTCTTAGGTTGGTTACCCCAAGACAGGTCTTAGGAACTGATAGTTGACCTGCCAGGCAAACCAAGAAGCACAGGTGGGGAAATGGAGAGACGGGGAGAACAAGAGCCAGAGAAAGTGTGTGGTAATCCGTGGCTTCTCCTGTGGAGCTCAGTCCTGCAGAGGGGCCTCTGGGAAACCACAGGGACCTTGTCTGAGGACCATCTACCACTGCCATGAGCTGAGGGTTACTCCTGGGGGCATAATGACCCTTTGCTCCTGCTCTCTGGAAACTGTCCCTGGCTAGACTGAGGCCACAGGGTGGGGTCACCATAGCACCTGCTATGATTCAATCAGCTCCCTCATTCATGGCTCAGCTTCATACCCAGTTTGGGAGAGCAGATGGTGAGAAGTTTGGTGAGCTGACTTTCTTGACATGGACCTCAGAGACCCATGTCTCTTAGAAGCCCACTTCAGGTACAGGAATTCTATTTAGGAACTGGTTTATATCAAGGGTCAGCAACTTTTTCTGCAAAGGACAAGATGGTAAACATTTTAGACTTTGTAGGCCAAGTGGTCTCTGTGGCAATTAGCTCACCATTGTAACATGAATGCAGCCACAGATGGTCCAGAAATGAATGAACATGGCTGTGTTTAAATAAAACTTTATTTACACAAGCAGGGAGGGGGCTGGATTTGCTCTGGTTTATGTATTTATCACATACTCCCTTGCAAGTTGGCAAGTGCCAAACATTTATCTGTTCTGCACCTTGCATTTCCCTCATTTTAGATTTCTCAGACTTTAAGCAATGCTATCCGCGATTTGGAGAATAACCCACTCATGTTTGTTTATTTCAGAGCCTACCCAGAAACACTAGACTTATCTTACGGTGCCTTTTCTTAAGACAGGACAAATCCATTTTGAAGGATTTGTACATGAGACTCTTCACCAGCTTCTGTGGATGCTCTGTGCCCATCACGGCCCCTCATGTCCAAGTTCTTATTCTCTCTGGGTCTTTTTTAAAAAATTCTTTAATGTTTATTCATTTTTGAAAGAGAGAGAGAGGATGCGTGGGGTAGGACAGAGAGAGGGAGACACAGAATCCAAAGCAGGCTCCAAGCCCCAACCTGTCTACACAGATCTTAACACAGGGCTTGAACCCACAGACCTCGAGATCATGACCTGACCCGAAGTCAGACGCATAATGGACTGAGCCACCCAGGCACCCCTCTCTCTGGGTCTTAACGGGGGATAAGCACAAGGAGAAGCCAGCTGGCTGTGCTTACGTCACAACGTTGTTCTCAGGATAAAGCATCCAGGTCTCCCCGCCCTCTTTACAACATCCCACAGATTCTTCACAACAGAATGCAGGATTGATACTGTGGGTGCAGGGGGTCAATGCTCCCTGCCTCGTTAAGGACGGGGACACAACAGCAGTGACATCATTGTTCTTCCTGCTCAGTCTTCCAACCCAACATGCCCTTCTCCAAAGCTGGGGACACAGCCAGTCTGAAGGTGCTTTGAGTGTTTGAAGAATGACCTCCCTCTGAGCCAGAAGGGAAAAAGTCACCAGGGGAGGGGCAGTGTTGATGGATTACAAATTTTAGATAGGTCAGACTTCATCTGTTCTGAATTATTGGGGTTTCTTCCATGATTTCTTACCCTGGCTAAAGAAAGAAAACACTTGCCTTTTGCTGGAATAAAGACTTCCCCATAAATTTGGAAGATGCCAACTGTCTGGTCAGATCTCATCAGGACTGGGGGGCACCACGGTGGCAGGCGGGTGGCCACCTCTCTGCTGGCTGTCCTGATGACATGGAGACCCGCCCCATGGCAGGCTTACAGCAGGAAGATGTGAAAAGCCCTTAGGAGAGGTGGCAGGAGATAACATCGTGCCCCAACATTTCACAGTGCTACTAGGATACCTCATGCCCCCGTACTCATGCCACTGGGATGCCAGCAAGCTGAGAAGCCCTCAAAATGTTCTGTGTTGAAGCCAGCAGGTTTGAACACTTTTCCTGGCAGAGCCCCAGGGTGGATTGCAGGATTTCCCACAAGCCTGTTCTGCAGCCACTCAGTGAACCAAGGGTTCCATGGTCAAAGAAGAGAGAAACACTGCACTCTTCCCACCTACTGCTGTAGCAATCTGCACGGACTGCCACCCAGAACTCAAGCTCAGCGGCATCTGCTGCCCATGTGTCCACAGGTCAGGCCGAGTTTGGCCAGTCCGGCCTGGCCTCAGCTGGGCTGGACTCTAAGCTGGCTGGGTCCCGGTCTAACCCGCATGTCCCAACACATTTCAAACTCTACTTGTTCGTGTCCTGGAATATCTCGTGGGACAAACAAAGCGAGTCACATGGCCACAGAAGGGACATGCATGGCACCTGCCACACTGACATAGGACACTACTGCGGGGGAGTAAGAGTTGAGACCCACATTCAAGCAGCCAGAGTGTGGCAGCCCCTTCCTCTGAGATCCACACACACCAAAGCCCGGGAAGGCTCTGAGAAGCCCCACGGTGACAAAACCCTGTTTCAAGCAGCCTAGCTTTCCCCATACTTTTAAACATATGTCCTGTACTCAGGGAACATCTTTTATAATCTGTGTAAGAAGCTCTCTGCAGAACACACGTTGAGAAGCACGGACATAATATAAATAATGTGGAATTTATAACCCACAAACAGAGTTCTGCCAGAGCTCCACGGTCTCCTGGATTGCATAAAGCCACTCATTCTTCCTCATCCCCAGTCCCTCGAGTCTAAACTGGGAATGCGATCTGCCCTACCCACCTGCCAGGGGTGTGAGGAGGACAGGGTGAGGTGACAGGTGACAGTGACTTTGGCACATCTGTCATTGTGTGCCACACCAACGTCTGAACTAAGATGGGTTGGGTTGGACAGGTCCCAAGATCTCGCCAGGAAGAAAGCCAGCAAATGGGGTTGTTTCTATGCTTGGTTTCTGATCATTCTGTCCTGCCAACATTCCAACACATATGCCACAGATTGTGACAGTCTCTTTATAGGGTATGTGACACTCCATAAACATTCAGGCTGAGAAATGTGCACTGGGCACCTAATTATTGAAGCTGTCCGCATCTCAGCAAATAGCAGGGGTGCTCCGTCTTAGTTGTGGATTCCGGTCATTGCATCTCTGTAAAGACCCCGTAGCCTGGATCTTCATGGGGCCAGAGCACCTTCACAGGAGGGTTTTTCAGACTTCATGTTCCAAATGAGGACATGGGCACAAGACGGCCACATTAGCCAGTTCTCACTAGGAAAGTCTGCAATAACAAACAACCCAGCTCTCAGGGGCTCAGAAAGCCAGACTGGCTTCTTCCCCTTTTGGGGCCAGCATGCCTTCCTTTCCTGTGTCTTTTCCTTCCCTGATGGGTCTCCTGGCACCGGGGCAGAGCTAGAACAGCGCTGGAAACTCATGTGCCCCTGAAAGCTTGACACAATAACCCCTGAATCTGCTCAGATGCCCTTGACCACATGTGCAACAAGGCCACATCCCACACCAGCACGGTGTAGAGCACGCCTCTCCTGGGAGGGCACGGGGGTCACTAGCCATGGCAAGGGTGTGTGATCCTGCAGAAAGGAAGAGAGCAAGCAGTTTGCCATCACGCCTGAGGAGCCAGCAAACCCAGCGCACGCCCTGAAAATAAAAAGGAAGATGAAGCCAGTCCACTTTCGCCCTCGGGCTCTCTGCTTGCAGGCCAGAGGCTCGAGCCATCTGGCCAGAAAGTGTGCCTGGCAAGGGTATTGATTTCAGCATCCAACGCCGTGAGTGACGTCTGGACTTCAACGTAATCACTTCAGACCCTCCTGCTGGGGGTGCTTGCACGGGTAAAAGCTGAAGGGCCCAGGGGTGCCTGGGTGCCTGGGTGCCTGCAACCAAAGGGCTGAATCGCTTCTCAAGGTCGTTAGGACTGTGACCATTGTGGCCGGTTCACGTCGCTGACTGTAGCCCAGTTACCCTTTCTACAGGCAAACTTCATACACGCAAACGCATATGGTAACGAACCTGGCGGTTATCTTAAAACAAGGAATATCACCAATCTAGGCGAAATGTGCTGTGTGCCCCCCTGGAAACCCACACCCTGTCTCAAATGCTCTGTGGGTTCTACTCTGGGCTCATCAAATGGTGTCTGCCTACATGGGGTTCTCCTATGACTTGATTCTATGCAGGGACAGAATCCCGCTTGCTTCCTGCCTCCCTGACTCGCGGGGTCAGGCACATGTGCCCATGCACACGTGCGCACACACATTCTGTCCAACACACTCACGGATGATTGCATAATTGAACACCAGAATGACAGATTGTTCCATGTTTAAGCCTGAACCCCACCAAATGCAAGATGTGTCAGTCTCAGCAAGCCACCAAAACCCTCTGATCAGCGGGGACAACAACATGGGGTTGGCGGTTCTTGAGGCCAACAGCCCATGAGGCCCAGAGAATGGAGTCCCTTGCCCTCACCCTCAGGGCTGGCGAAGGGACAGACCTAGAACCAACATGCAGAGGGGCTGCATTTCCCAATATCACAAACACCTGCACACTCTCCTGTGGAAATGGACAGGTGTTTTCCAAGAAGCAAGTCCCCCTGAAGAAGTACGTTTCTCATCACTCTAAGAAACACCTCTAGAGCAACATAAGGTCTATAATGGCTGCTCGGGTACATAAACTAATTCATCACAGAAACCTGCAGTGAACTGCCCAAGCCCTGGGCACAGAGGCAAAGTCTCTCCCCTCATGGAATGTTCGAGAACACACAAGACATTTAAGTGAATAAGAAATCAATACAAGAACGCTCAGTGGTGATTAGGTACAGGTAAGAAAATAGCACAAGGTAAGAAGAGAGAAGGCTGTTGCAGAGGAGAGAAGAGAGAAAGCAGGAGGTAGGGAAGGCGTGTCCATAAGTGATATTTCAAAACGCATCTACAAACCAAGGGAGTGAGCCAAGAACCCTGTAGGGGACACAGCTCCATGGTGGGGGGGGGGTGTAGGGCGGGGAACAGAAAGGCAAAGGCTCAGAGGC
>NW_026057585.1:102062494-102106571 GCF_023721935.1 Panthera uncia
GGGGGGGGGGTGTAGGGCGGGGAACAGAAAGGCAAAGGCTCAGAGGCTTTGGAGCACAGAAGAAGGCAGCAGTGAAGCACGAGGGTCTTGAAGGCCAGGGGGAGGTTTGGATGTGATTCTGGGGGGAGTTAGGAACCTCTAGATGTTGAGAAATGTCATACAGTGTCACCTTTAATAGCAGGGCCAAACCACTTTGAGAGGAAGGTGTACCTGGAGAAGCAGGAGGCCTTGCAAGAGGCCAGGTGAGAGGAGATGCCCAGAGCCTCAAGCAGTTTCCATGAGGCAACAAAAACAGGAAGAGGGAGCTGGAAGCCAGTGTCGAAATCATGTACCTACAGACAGCACGCTCCCCAGAAGATAACATTCGTGAGGGGCAGATTGGGGTCCTGTGAGCCCAGCTGCTAACACCAAGCGCCATTCCCTCCGCCATCTTCAGACTCTCGGCGTGAGCCTGTGCCCGTCAAGCCCACACAGCCCCCGGAGAATGTACAGTGGACTGGCTTGAGGCCAGACAGCCTTCTCTGGTATTCCCAGCCACAGCCAAACCACACGCAAACAATTCCCCGTAGAGAGGGAAAATACTTAAAGACAGAAGAAGAAAGGAAGGAGACGCAGACTTGATTAAAACGACGCCATCTTCCAAGGTGACGCCTTCTGTAGCTCTTTCCTCATTCATCTTTATGGGTACAAAATTATCATCTGAAGGAAGATTGTTAATAAAACTGACATTTCCCCATCAGTCAACTTAATTCACAATAAAGCGTTTTCCCGATCCAATTACGTTTGCCTGATGACTGACATCCAGTGAAGCATTGTTGTTCATGGGGAAAAGTGCATTAAAAAGGCCCAGTGATGACTTATCCTGCAGAAAGCTGCCTCTTCCAGCAGCAAAGTACGTGAATGTGAAAGTCTGGCAGGGGAGGCACTCCCCGTGACGGCCCGGGCACGTGTGAGTCCCACAGGTGTGGCTGCCCAGTGTGGAAGGTCTGAGAATCCTGCCGCAGAGAGGACCTCCGCCTGGCTCTGTTGTGGATTAGTCCGCAACTCCTTCTCCCGCCCAGGACTTTTGCTCCATGCAATCTCAGCCCTCCCCGGGCATCTGTGCTCCATACCCATATCCTGAGAGTGAACTTGGTCCTTGAGCAGACTCCCTGTGTCCCGGCTTCCCGGGAGCATGAGTGGGGCAGGTGCTGCGTGCAATGCCAAGGATGCAAGGGTGGGGGTGTGTTAGTTTCCCGGAGCCCCTGTAACAAACAGACAAGGTCCCACAGGTAAGGCAGCTTCAGGAGAAAGTTGTTCTGCCCCAGTTGTGGAGGCTGGGAGTCTGAGCTCAAGGTTGGCTGGTTCTTTCTGGCGACTCTGAGGGAGAATTTACCCCCTGCCTCTCTCCCGCACCTGGTGGCTTTCTGGCATCTCCAACGTTGCTGGGCTTGTGGGTAATATTGCCCCGCTCTCCAGCTCCATGTTCACACCGTGTTCTCCCTGTGTGCTCGTGTGTATCCAAATGTCCCCTTGAAAGAAGTTGTTTCATTCAAGAAAAAAATTATTCTGACACTTGTTGAAGTAGTAAGGAAGGATTCTTTGAAGACCGTTGCAACAGGGGGCGGAGACTGACCTCAACTCCAAGTACAGCAAAGATAGCTGGGGATTTATAGGCACAAAGCAGGTGGAGGGGTCGGTGGATGGAAAATCACTAAGAGGGACACCAAGGGTAGGGGATTCTTGCTAAGTTGACCTAGCAGAATCCTTGCTTCAACTGGGTTGGGCGGGCCAAGGACAGGATGGAGGTTCAAGGTCAAGGCCTTATTCAAAGGGGGGTCAGAGGAACCTAGCTGAAATGCGGTCAGGGAAGGAGACTCTGCCCAAAGGACACCAGGCTAGGGTTCATTTCAGTGACCTCATCCCGACTGGATGGTATCTTCAAAGACCCTGCTTCCAAATAAGGTCACACTGACAGGTACCTGCAAGTAAGACTTTGGCGTCTTTTGGGGACACACAATTAACCCAGATAGAAGGCGCTCCTCATTCCTTACCTTTTAAATAATCCACATTGGGGCGCCTGGGTGGCTCAGTTGGTTAAGTGTCTGACTTCGGCTCAGGTCATGATCTCACGGTCCGCGAGTTTGAGCCCCGCGTCGGGCTCTGTGCTGACAGCTCAGAGCCTGGAGCCTGTTTCAGATTCTGGGTCTCCCTCTCTCTGACCCTCCCCCATTCATGCTCTGTCTCTGTCTCAAAAATAAATAAACGTTAAAAAAAATTAAAAAAAAAAATAAAATAATCCATGTTAAGAGGGTTATCAGCAGTTCGGATTCCCTAGAAACAGAGCCTGAGGCAAGGATTGGTAACTCAGGCCGGAGTAGTCAGGAGAAACCTGAAAGAGAGAGAAGGGAGTGACACAGTGTAGGTTGATCTGAACAGGAAGATGGAGTATGGCCTTGGCCTGACTCAGGGTCCGCCCCTGTCCCCGTACCTATCAGTCCTGGAGTAGGTATCACCTCCTTATCATATGGCTTCCGACGGCAGAGGGCAGTTTTCCTGGGGGGTAGGCTGCCGTGGGATGCCTGGAGCCATAACACAGCCCAGGAGCCTGTCTTTGGCCTGGGAGGGGGGTCCGCCAGGCACTGTGAGGCGGGGATACAGCAGGGGAAATGACGTTCTGGGGTTCAGGCCTGCACCAGCGTCCCTGCCAGGGAGCTGCGGGGGCTGCTCAGCAACCTGCCTGAGCTGGGCCATACAAACTGCGGAGAACTAACACCCTCTAAAGAAATCAGGCAACGAGGACAAAAGCCCTCATTTTATGTCTTTTCTACTCTCCAGCTGCAACAGCGATGTCCTGAAGAGGTTTCCGTTGACCAAGTGCCATCTGTCTGACCGGGAGACAGAGCAGCAAAAAGCAGCCCTGACTCGGGGCTCTGGTCTCTCAGAATGTTTGTTCTGGATGCCCCCGAGGGATGTTGTCTCCGCCGTCAGCTTAGGGTCCCGGTGACCAGCCTGGTTCCAAATTGCTTGAAGCTGAAGGAGAGAACTAATCTTCTTTCCCCTTGCTGAGATTGGAGGAAAGAAACTTTGTCTCAAAAGGATTTTTTTTTAACCCCTCAAAGGGTTGTATGGGAAATGGCACCAAAAGACCCTTTCTGTTGGACACTTAAGGAAAAAAAAAGATTTCGTGACTTGAATGCGTGTGGGAGGGTGGGGATAGGTGAAGAGAGTTTTATTAATTTCTTACACATCTTTTAAAAAAAAAAAAACCTTCCCCAGACCATAAGGCAGAATGACCCCGAATCTTCGGAGGATGAAATTTTTGGCCAACTTAAAAAAAAAAAAATTCTTCACATATTTGCACTGCTCGGTTTCCATGGGAACCCAAGAAGAACTCTATAATGCCTTGAGAACTTCTATTTTTACATTAACCCTTTATATCACGCACAAAGGAACCTTGGAAGGGAGGGTGGAGGAGAGAGGGGGCAGCTGAACGATCCCCGCGTCTCGTTTTGGGACCGTGGAAGAGCGGTGTGCTTGGAGGAGAAGAAGCTGACATTTCCCTGAAGGCAGAACGCAAACCGTGCATGTCCTCGCTCCAGAAGCAGAGACTGGGAAAAAGTAATGAACGTGAATATTGCTCATTCTGTCCCTCACATTCGTACCGTGACTGTGGGTGCCTGTCCACGGAGCGGTGATCCAGCCTGGCATCTTCGGGGCGCCAGACCAGGGAATCTGACCCGGGAAGCAGTGAGGCCTGTGAGCAAGTGTGTGATTATTCTGGGTGTTCACTCTGGCTCCTCGCTGGCCCGAGGTCCCAGGGTCTGGGACCTGAGCACACCTGGAGAAGCCTGGAAGCCATCCAAACGTGGGCAAAGAGTCTCCTTTTAGGAGGAGATGTTAGCCTCAGTCTACACGGGGGCCTGGCCTGTTGTACCGACTCCTAGCCTGTTTACATTTGGGTTCCCTTCCTGCGCAAGAAGGACCAGTATGTGATGTCACGTAGCTTCATTTACGTTCCTAAACCGTTCCCGTGTTGGGGGAGAAACCACCACCGCTGCCACAAAAATAGCAACACGGGTGAGTAAATACAAGTGGGTTTTTTCAGGTCACATTTCCCCCGAAAATAAACCCATTTTAAAAATAATATGTGAATCAGACAGCAACAGGAAGCTGATGAAGCTTAAATGTGAGCACCTGTTTTTCCTACACAAGAAACTAAAATAAACTCACTGTAATGAAAATCAAGTGCAAAAAAATGATTGCCTAATTAATTGAATGCTTAACTGATTAGCTGTGCTCCGTAAATGTCTCTGGTGTCTTTTCTACTGATTGATGGTGCAGAAGAAAGACAGGAGGGGGCATCCTAGCTGACCTGGCCTGCCCAGGAGCGGCCCGAAGAGGAACGAACACCAAGGTTAGTTGGTTAAGTGCGTTGCTCTGAAGGGGCAGCTCCCGGACTCAGCTGCCCAGCACCTTGGGACTCGGCAGCCTGCACCCCCAGCTCTGGCCCGGCCTTCCTTTGCTCCTCGGAGGAGGAAGCACCTTGGTGGGGGCCAACAGGGCAGTCTCAGGGTGATTTTCTGACAGATTGCTAAATTGCCAGGACCACGGGAGGCGTGTGGCACATACCTGTCCTGCTGGGCCCTCATCACAGCTGTGATTCCACAAATACATCCTTGGCTTTATCCCTCTGATTAGACTAAGTTCCGTGAGGGCAGGGACCACACACATCTGGTTCTCCCCTCATTATTCTAGATTTGGCCCCTGTTCAGAGGCTGGCACATAGTAAGAACACAGTCAATATTTGTTGAATAAGTTGATGTTTAAGGAGAAGGGAGTAATAACTAACATGTGGTTAGTTTTCTGTTGCTACTGAGATAAATTACCACAAAAGCAGTTGTGTGAAGCAACACAGAGTTATCCTCAGACAGTCCTGGAGGTCAGAAGTCTCGCTGGACTAAAATCAAGGTGTGGGCAGGGCTGTGCTCCTCTCTGGAAGCTCTAGGGGACAATCTGTCTCCTTCCCTGTTCCACCCTCCACAGGCCACTCATGCTTCTAGGCTCATGGCGCCTTCCTCCATCTTCAAGGCCAGCAACAGCGAGGCAAGTCTGTCTCATGCTGTCCAACGTCTTTCTGATTCCCTCGTCCGCTTTCAAGGATGCTTGCAATGACATTGGGCTCCCGTAGACCATCCAAGATGACCCCCCCTTCTCAAGGCCCCCTGATCTGCAACCTTCATTCTCCCATCCCTGGAAGGTCTCAAATTCACAAGTACTAGGATTAAAGCATAGGCATCTTGGGCAGGGGCTCTCTCCTACTTACCACAGATGTCATCAGATGAAATAGAACTTTTTAGAAGAAAAAAGGAGACTTTAGTGAGATGGTGCTTTGTTCACTTTTTTTCCTTTGCCATCCACAGGGCCAAGCAGAGGGAATATATAGTAGGTGTTTGATCAATAAAGGTTTGTGGAATAGATTCATACCCCACACGCATCTACCAAGAAACAGCCGGCCACCTGTTCCACTCTGCCAACAGCATAGAGTCACTGGGACAGAAAGGAAGCACGGACTGGAACTGCACGTCTAAAATTAAATTTAGACTCCTTGGTGATAGTAACCAGCACATAGTAATCATCTCTAGCTAACATGCAGAGAGCACTTTCAAATCTGCAACATCTTCTTGCATAGCCACATCCCCCGGGTCCTTCAACCCCACCCCGCAGGTGGTAATTACAGGTTCCATCTTGCAGGAGGAGAAATGCAAGTTGAAAGAAATGGATTAACTCAGTCAAGATTGAATGGCCAATAAATACCACAGGGCCATGGCTTCTTGATCTCCGCACAGCAAGCACATCCTGTTTGGTGACGTTGTCTCACCCTGAACAAATACGGGGGGAGGGGGGAGATAGCCGATCTTTGGTCATGTGATACAGACTAAAAATGCTGGAGGTAAGACCAGTTGTGTCCAGGAGTTAGAGAAAGGTCCAGACGGGGCAGCTACCGGAGGGGACAATACAAGCAGAGGGATGTCTGTGCTCTACAACTCGGGCACCCTACACTTTGACCCCAGCCTCCATTTCTGGGTGACTTCCTGGCAGTCCTTCCAGGTGCTTCTGCCCCCAAGTCCAGGATACACTCCTCCAGGCCATTTGTCCTGAGTTTCCATCATCACAGGGTGACAGGCATGTGATAGAGTCACATCAGTGTTTGCGGAATCAACCCGAACATCGTTTTCCTGGCTTATTCCACAAAATGCTGACGATGTCCAAGAGGAGAGTGAGGGAAGGAGGGAGCAGGGAGGGAGAGCAGGGAAGAAAAGGGATTGAGGACAGAAAAGATTCTTAACGGTCTGCGGGTTCTGCTGTTGGCTTTTCCTGTGACTGATTAGAACGACCAGTCAACTTGTAAAGAAAAGCCTTTGAGAATCTTTCTTTACCTCCCTGCTTTCTCTGTGGCCCAGAATTTTCTTTTTTTCAGACTTTCTGAAAGAATATTCATAAGGAACGGCAGGGGATAAGAGCCCAAGAAATGAAAGTCGGAACCAACTTGCCTTCACCTAACCTTAGTAATGTCTGAGATGGGGAGCTTCCAGTTGCACATGCTTCCTGTCCCTTCTGGCCACAGATCCCACACTGTTGTCACTGGGGGTGGACACAAACAGGTAGGATGCAAATCTCTAACAACCAGGCAGGGATGGACCCAGGGCAGGGCTCCACCCAGACATTAGGTGTCCAGATGCATTGATTGCGAGGAGTAATAAAGAAAGTGAAGACATATCTCTACCCTTGAGAAGTAACTTAGTTGGGGAAAAAGGTTCCTAGTGACCCATGAAATGAGTAGAGACAATTAACGATTTATCCGCCAGTGTGTAATTGTAACACATGCTGCACACAGCGGCGCGGTGGGAATTAAGAAAAACAAGGAGATTAACAAAACTCCCAAGGCATCTGAGGCCAGTCAACAAAGGTTTCCACTGATGTACTGATTGATTGATTGCTTGGTTCAAAAGCATTAACTGCTACAGGCCAGGCTTGTTGTTGAGCCTGAGGATTGACCACCTGAATAAGTTGGAAGAGATTCCTGCCTGCAGAGAGCACAGGGAAACACAAAAGTGTCCCCAGTGTCATGAATGAAAAGAGAGAAAACCATAGGTGATGGCAGCTGGGACCCCACGCGTGCCCTGTCGCGTCATTGACCTTGTGTCTTCCTTTTCTGGAAGTCACGTTCATCATCTCCTTTCTTGAGATGTTTCTTGAATGTCACACGCCCTCACTAGAATGTACCTTTGCTGAGATCGGGTGGCTCTTCCCCCATGTCCTCTACTGTATCCCTACTACCAACAAAAGTCCAAGTACATTATCCACACTCACCGTCATCTGTTGAATGGACCTCAATGGGAATTATGAGACGCAGGAGAAATGATAGGTCTTTTCAATCCAATAGAGACCTACGCAAACAGGAATGAGAAATTTTAAAGGCATGCAGACATCGGTGGCCATCGCTTGCTGGGGCTGTTTGGTCCAACTTTGGCTGCTGGCGGCATCCACCTGTCTTTCTGGTTCAATCAGTACCATCACCTCTGTGTGGTCTAGTACCATTCCGTGTTTCACGCCGCTTTTATGGGGCAGGGTTTATGTTACGTTAAAAATGAAATTAACCAACGGAATTTGTAGAAGGAGGGAAGTTTAACACTCACTGCTTCAACCCAAATTGCGTTGTGTGTTACGGTCCTCGCAGTCCCCCCCCAGCACACAGAAAAGATGTTCTGTCGTAGCTGAGCAGCTTCTGAAACCTGATGGCAGTGGGGCTGTCTGCTTTTTTAAATCATGGGAAGAGTGCACTGAAACAAAACATCTTTTATTGCCTTGTGCACCAAAAGCACCACAGGGAGTATTTACCAAGGGGCTTTAACACAAATATTTTCAGAGATTTCCATGCCCAGACGATTCGCACTGGAGTAGATGGGGCAATTGATCTATAAACTACTTGCTTTGATAATGACTTGCAATATCCTGGGTTTTCAAGATTCCATCACTCTTTCCCTGCAAGATGTGATACCTTCAACAATCAAATCCCTTCTTGGCAACATGATGGCTGTTAGCTGAGCAAAGTCAGTACAATTCCACGTGCCGGGCCCCTGGCCTTACAAAGCTCCAGGACCTCATGAAGGAAATGCAGACTCAAGGCAGGAGCCAGAAATGCCAAACAGGATGCATTCTGATGTGAATCAGCCTAGGGAATGCACACACTCACTCTGTCTGTCTTGCCTTATCATGCACAGGCACACACACACTCATGTGCACACACGTGCACACGTGCACAAAAGGATACACTTAGACAAAGCCAGGTCTTGATAAGACCAGCACCACTAACATCAGCTCCAACATTTTCCGTTGTTTGTCATGTCAGGTAACAGCTGTTAAGTGGATCTGGAGATGGGAATATGTCTGTGACTTAAGTGAACCTGTGTCTGCCATAACCTCATTTAACATCCCATTAGGAAAGATGGCATCACCAGCCCATCCAGGGGCAGCCTCACTCTCTCCCTCTACAGAATGTACCTCATACACTGGAAGTGCTGGGGACCTGGTTTGCATTAAGTTGCTCTGCTGGCTCCGTGCCCTCATTTTCCTACAGCCTCCTCTCCAAACTCCCAGATTCGGAGCCTACCTGTGCACCCCCGATGGCCTTTGGTGAAGAAATGGAATGCAGCCTGGTCCCTTCCAGCACTGGAAGGCTCCCTTTCTCTGCCCTCAAAGGAGGAGACTCATGGCCTCTTAAATACCTGAGATTGGAAAAATGGACTGTGTCATTCATTCACCAGCTGAGCTCCTCCCATGAACTGGGTCCGTGGGGGATGGAGGGCTGGACTGCCAGGCAATTTTGCATCTCAGGTCAAACTTCAACCATACTCTGCTCCAACAAAAGAGAATTAAGTATATGTTTAGGTATTTACCAATGCCTGAACAGAAAATAAATCTCTCCCTGGACCTGAAACGGAAATGGTGGAGAGAAGGAACCGAAGTTGGTGGCATGCTGGACTCTGGGGCCAACAGTCCATCAGAAGTGGTAGCAGTTTGACTCTTGAGGCCGACAGGGACCCAGGCAGCCGCATGGGGTGAGAGACCCCAGCCAGGTTTGTGGATGAACCAGGAGCAAGTGAAGGGATGCTAGGGAGAGGTAGAAAGCAGAGCCACCACATGGCTGACATGCCATTGAGCCATCACTTTACCTGTGCCCTCCCAAGCATCTCCAAGGGCTGGGAGCTGGGAGCCTGCAACATAGCACTGGTCCAGACCAGGACTTTCAGGAGCAGAGAAACCCATAACCCATAACCACAAAACCACGAAACGGTGTCAGGTGGGAGGTGGGAGAGAGTGAGACTCCCGTCCTCTGAGGACAAGGTTCCGGAGAGCATTTGACATCACACTACTGCGCCAGCCAAGACACTGCAAAATCAGCTAAGGCATTCACCCCTGGTTGAAAGGAAAACATTAGGAAAATCTCAAAACATGACTCTAGGACACCTTTAAGAGCCTCAAAGCAGTAAAGAAAGGAATAATATACAAAAAAGGTAACACACTATTATGAATCAGATATGAATTAATAACAGGCATTTTTAAAAAAATCTCAATGAAAGTTCCTAGAGGTAAAAAAATACAGTCATTGGAATTTTTAAAATCATGTTTGGATGTGAACCTGGTCAGAGAAAGCATATGCATGGTGAAGCTCATTCTGAAGGCAGCACAGAGAGGAGAAAGATTAGGACAGGTGGAACACAAGGTAAGCGATATAGTAGAGAAATGGAGATCACAGCTTGCGTGGAGGAGAGAAAGCTGGGTGGCAAAGAAGCAGTATTTGAAGAGTGCGTGGCTAGAAAAGTTCACGATGTGATGAACAAACAGGAGCTTTGAGCTAATGCGCTACGCTGGGTGCTACGCAGAGTAAACGTAAGTAAATCATGATGAGACTGCTATGGAGTATAAAGAGGAAAGGAAATGTTGGAAGCTACCAAAAAGAAAACATATGAGACCTCAAAGGAATGATAGTTCGACTGACGGCAAACGTCTCCCCAGCAACAACAGACACCAGAAGATAAGGACTAGCCTAAGAGGATTCAGTGCACATACATGCAACAGCCCTCTGAGGCTGCTGCTCCAGACTGAGGGCAAAGGAGGCCAAGACACTATCAGATACAAAATGAGAAATGTGTTTCACCCCCAGCTCACTGCAGAGAAAACTGCTGCAGGAGATACTTCAGCAAGAAGAAGAGTGAACCAGAAGAGAGTGTCCTGTCGGAGACAATACTGAGCAAAGAAACTGACAAAAAAAAATTCAATGGATCTGTTTAATTCTAATTAGAAGTTTTTATTTCAGAATATTGAAGGAAGCTTCCAGACAACGATGTAGGGCAAGGGCAACTAGAGAAGGAGGAAAACACCAAATGACTTTAGACTTTGTTGGAAGATAAATAGTTAACAAATGTATTAGCTAAAATAGATGTAGAGAGAAAGAATGCCTCCCAAATTAGAGGTAGAAAAGAATATTAGAAAAGCTTCATGGATACAACCAAACTCAAGGAGGGAGAGAAAATGGAAACAAGTGTAAATGTGAAACAAAATAAATCAACAGAGATAAATATAAATGTATCAATACTCACAATAAATGTGACAGTCAAAATTACCTGCAAAAGTCAGAGACTATCTAACCGAATAATACAAAATCCAGTTACATGCTATTTAAAAGAAATAGGCCCGAAGCCAAACAGCAAAGAAATAGTTAAAATTAACAAGTGGAAAAATAAACCTTAATTCATAGTTTAGGGAACAAATCACAACAGAAATAACAAAATGTTTAGAACTCATTGACAGAAATGCCACTTTATATCAGAACTCATGGGACAGAGCTATAGCAGTCCTTAAAAGTAAATGTATAGCTTTTACTAAATTCTTAAAAAAATTTTAATGTTGATTTATTTATTATTTATTTATTACTAATATAATTTATTGTCAAATTAGCTAACATACAGTGTGCTCTTGGTTTGGGAGATAGATTCCCATGGTTCATCACTTACATACAACTCCCAATGTTCATCCCAACAAGTGCCCTCTTCAATGCCCATCACCCATTTTTTAAAAATTTTTTTTTAAATATTTTATTTATTTTTGAGACAGAGCATGAGCAGGGGAGGGTCAGAGAGAGAAGGAGACACAGAATCCGAAGCAGGCTCCAGGCTCCGAGCTGTCAGCACAGAGTCCGACACGGGGCTCAAACTCACAGACCGCGAGATCATGACCTGAGCAGAAGTCAGATGCTTAACCGACTGAGCCACCCAGGTGCCCTAACTTCCATGCCTTCTTGTTTTTGTCTTTGGTGCCATCCAATTTCTCTTTTTTTCTTTTCTTGCCTTTTTCTTTTTCTTTTTTTTTTTTTAGAGAGAGAGAGAGAGACGAAGTGCAAGTGAGGGAGGGGCAGAGAGAGAGGGAGACACAGAATCCGAAGCAGGCTCCAGGCTCCGAGCTGTCAGCACAGAGCCCAACATGGGGCTTGAACCCAAGAACCATGAGATCATGACCTGAGCCGAAGTTGGGAACTTAACCGACTGAGCCATCCAGGTGCTGCCAAAATTTTTTAAGTTATAAAATAAATTATTTAAGCATTCAAGAATCCACTAAAATAAAAGGAGAGTCAAGAAAGGAGAAGAAAAGAAATGATAGATATTGGGAGAATGAAAAAACACAGAAGACAGACAAAATATGGGTGATCTGTAAAACCAAAATCAGTTCCTTTGAAAGAATCTATTTAAAGTCAACTGAGCGGAAGGCCAAAGTGAAAACAGGAGGCATAAATAAATAGAATTAAGAACTTCAAAGAGTTAATAACTTACAAACAGGAGCCTTAAAATCCTGACTATTGTGAGTGACGTTTTGCCAATACATCTGAACATTTAGAAGAGATGGGTAGTTTACTGTATAAAAATTGCAAAAACCCATTCAGACACAAAATCTGGTGGGTTTTAAGGGAGAGTTTTATAAAAACTTCCCGGAACAGAGAATGCATTTATTACATGAATTGCTCTAGTGAATACATGAAGCGAATAAAACATCTGACTCATTTTTTGACACTAGATAATTTGATATCAAAGCCAAGCAAGGGAATTATGAGAAAAGAAAATTGCGGGCCAGCTTCACAAAGAACATAGATGCAAAAATTTCAGAGAAAATATTTGAAAATTGAGTCTCACGATGTAGTAACAAATGGTACCTTGCAGTCAAGCGGGCTGATTCATGTGGGGAAACAAAAGGGAACTCAGGTAAGAGTCTGGGACTGTCACTGGTGGGTCTGACTCAGCAGGAAGACAGGTGGCCAAGGTCAGGGGGTGCCTCCCACCTCTACTCATGGGCAGCCTTCAGCATCCAGTGCAGGTATTTAAAAAAAGAAAGAAGAAGGAAAACAAAACAACAACAAACCAGAAATCTCTTGGCAAATCCAGAACAAAAGAAACATCCTCTACTTGATTTTCAAAAAAAGGAGGAGGAGAAAAGGGGGGAGGGAGAGAAGGGAGAGGGAGAAGGGAAGACAGAGGGGGAGGGGAGTAGAAAATGGGAGGCTTGAGCTTTCTGGTGAAACCTCAGAGCACCCCTAATGATATCAGGCACTCCTGAGGAAGGCCCCCCCCAGCTCAGTCCGGATGCTTTTCCGGGGGTGCGTTTGGAAAACAGAACAGACGTACCATGATTGGAAAGGAGATGCCAAATTGTCATTGCCCGCAGATGGATAGACTGTCCACAGAGAAATTCCAAGAGACTACTGCCAACCTATTAGAACCAATAAGGGAATTCAAGGTGTCGTCTGGATTCAAAATCAATATGCAAAAACCAAACGCGTCTTAGAAAAAGCCCATCAGAAAATGTAATAGAAAAAATCAAAACCACAGAAACTACAAGTTACCTAGGAATAAATCTAAGAAAAGGTGAGCTAGAGAAGTTATGTATGAAATGTTACTGAAGGATCTGGAAGATCTGAATATACGGTCACAGGTAGAGAATCCATAATCATAAAGTAGTCAGCACTTCCTCAAATTAATCTATAATTTTAATGAAACCCAATAAAATTCACGATCGGGAGTTCTGTTGTGCATGATACACCGATTCTTACAATCATTTGTGTGGAAGAGTTGAAAGTACAAGAGTAACCATGACAGTGTTGCAGGAAAATAAGTAAGTTGGTGCCTGCCTGGTTCTACCCGATATCAAGACTGACCCACGGTCATTAAGAGGCTGTCATAGTTTGGGGCGCCTGGGTGGCTCAGTCAGTTAAATGTCCGACTCTTGATTTTGGCTCAGGTCATGATCCCAGAGTTGTGGGACTGAGCCCCACGTCGTGTTCTGTGCTGACAATGCGGAGCCTGCTTGGGATGCTCTCTCTCATTGTCCCAGCTATAACAAACAAACAAACAAACAAACAAAAAACTTTAAGAAAAGAGGCTGCCATATTTGGACGGGCAATGAGAGCTACAGAACAGAATAAAAAGCCCAGAAGTATGTGTGCATATATGCAACGCTGGCATAAGATACAAAAGTTGCCCGCTCTTGGGGCGCCTGGGTGGCGCAGTCGGTTAAGCGTCCGACTTCAGCCAGGTCACGATCTCGCGGTCCGTGAGTTCGAGCCCCGAGTCAGGCTCTGGGCTGATGGCTCGGAGCCTGGAGCCTGTTTCCGATTCTGTGTCTCCCTCTCTCTCTGCCCCTCCCCCGTTCATGCTCTGTCTCTCTCTGTCCCAAAAATAAATAAAAAACGTTGAAAAAAAAAAAAAAAGTTGCCCGCTCTGCTATCTGGTTACCCCATTCCAGAAGATCCAGGTTTTTTCTGGGAACAGGGCTACTTGGAATTTCCATCTCCTGAAGTCTGGCCATTGGATGAAGTCGAAACTCCGGATGGTGGCCTAGAGTACAGGACGCATGCACCTTACCCTCTTCCCCCACTTTTCCTCCATCATGCTGCTTGGAATCTAGCTGAATGGTGGAGGCTTCATCTCGGACCATGAGGGTGAGGATCACACCCTGGGAATGAGAAGCTGAGGTGCTGGAGCAGGGCCACTAGACCAGCCTGGGGACGGCTGGCTTCTGGACTGCTATGCACAAGAAACACACTCGCATTTGTTTCCACCACTTCTCTTGGGGAGTTGTGTTTCTCATGGAAGATCACCTTAACCGAGGGAGAAGGCATTCACAATCGGTGGGGCACTCGATCAATTGTGCAGGGACAGCTGTCTGTCCGTAGGAAAGGGAAATGCAGTTAGATGGCCCCATCATGTGCAGAAATGAAGTCCAGATGGAGTTGAAAACCAACGTGGAAAATAGAACTTGAAGGCAAGTTGAAGAAATTATAGACGCCCCTGAGCACAGCAGTGCGGGAGAGGAGGCCTTAACAAAACCAAAGCAGAAATCGCTCAGGGAAAAGTCAATACATTTGGCTCTGCCAAGTTGCAGCTTCTGTGCAACAGGCATCTGCATGCAAAAGACATCGTAAGTGAAAGAACGGCTTTGGAAGATGATGCTGGTAATAATGAGTCAAAGTGATGGTTTTCATCACATGCGAGGAACTACAAACTGAAGAAAAAGTCACCAGACAGTAAAATGGACAAAGGCTGTCAACAGACAAGCCCCCGTGGACAGGGTGCCCAGGTGGCCGATGAACACATGCCCAAGACCGTCAGCATCAACAGGCATCGGGGAACAGGAGTGAAAACAGTAACGAGCACCCATCAGATGCAGCACAGGTGAAATGAAAAGCCTGCTGGGGTGGAGAATGGGCAGGTGGGACCTTAGGATGGGGTGGGCAGGGAAGTCCTTAGTTGGGACCTGAAAGGGGAGAAGGAGCCGACCGTGTAAGAGTCGGGGAGGAATACCCAGCAGGGAGGCAGCCAGTGCACAGCCCTGGGTCAGGAAAGACTCTGGGCTCGTGGGAAGCTCTGTGTGTGCAGAGAACAGAGCAGCGGGAAGCAAGACCCGAGGCCTCCGCCACGTCCAGGGGCTCCGGCATGGCCTCCCCGACTCTGCAGCCCTGAGCCACGCTCGGATCCTGTAAACATTCACCGCACGGACGCATGGGTGTGACTGCTGTCTGCTGAGCCACCGCCAGCCCCACCAAGGGGGTCCAAGTCCCTGCCGGCCCTCCCGACTTCTTCTCTGTTCTTGCCCCGTGTGGGCGTGGACTCCAGGCCACTTGCTGTCCCAGGAAGATGGCCAGCACCTCCCCCCACTCTGCTCTTTGGTTCACTCTTCCACTCACCAACAATTCCCTTCCCATGTGGTCTCCTCCTGTTCAAATCCTACCCATCTTCTCGGCTCTGGCTCGGGCCCTACGTGAGTCGGGGAGGTTCCATGAAGCCTGTTTCCCACTCGGGTGAGCTCTTTTGACCCCGCCCACGTGTGTGCGGCACAGAGGCAGCCTGTCGGTCACGGGAGAGCGAGGGCCCGCTCAGACAGCCCAGGGTTCGAGTCCTGGCAGTGGGAACCTCTCACACCTGCTGGTCCCTCACCTGTGGATGGGAAGAGATAACAGCCCCCCTCACAGAGTGGAGGCTAGCCCCCTGAACCGGTTTCACGTACCCATGAGAGTAGAGGACACACAATGACCCCTCGATAAACGGTCAACTTCTGCCCCCCTGTGTGGACTAAGGGCCCCCTCTCTTTTTTCCTGCCGCTCTAAAGGGACACGGCCTCTGTTTGATCTCCCCACATGCCCACCAGTGATACACCAGCACCTAGTAATTCATGTCAAATCAGAGAACATGACCAAGAAATGCACACATTTGTTGAATGAATGAGTGAGTGAATGAATGAATATAAGAAATGGAGTCTGGGAGAACCAGCTGGCCTGTCATCCCACCACCAACAATGGGCCACCCCACAGCCGCGCTGAGGGATCATGCAGGTGCGTGACGATAGCACCCGCCGCTTTCTACCCTTCCCGCTGTCCTAACCTCACTTTGTGCTCACACTTCTCACGTCTGCCCGACATTCTGGGCCAGAATGTTCTGGGTGGCCTGACACGTGTCTAAGATTCTGGCTTTCGCGACTAAGGCAGAAATCTTAGAGATCACCAAGTTTCCAACGCGCCTGGGACATCTCAGTGTTTCCCTGGCTCCTCCCTGGGGCAGGGTGGGGTAAAACCTCGCTCAGCGAGAGTGCCTAGGTTTGAGGGTGGGGGTGGGGCTCTGGGGAAGCGGGTTCTTAGCGGCCGAAATACCAGAATGTCCTTTTGCTTCAAACCCGGTTGGGATTTAAAATGGCCCAGGTCCCCTTCCTGACTTGAGAGGCTATGAGGGGGTGCCTGGACGGAAGGAGCCTCCAGACGCGGGGCTCACTCCACAGCTGACTCCGTGCCTGGACCGGAAGGGAGGCAGTGATACACAAGGTCCAGAGCTGTGGCCACGGTTCCCACATGAGCAGCCTCTGGCGTTTCTCTTTTGGGTTGGGGTTAGGACTTGCCTTTTCTCCCCGACGATGCCCGCTGGATTCCCACCTACAGCCCGGCTTTTCCAGTGCCCGGTGCGTCTGGTGGCTCCCTGGGAAGGCGGGCTTGTCAGTCCAGACCGCAGCCCTGATGGATGAGACGCAGCCAGCCGTAAATGCCAGCGCAGGCGTGAGCAATGGGCTGGGGACAAGGTCACCCCGATGGCACAAATGTGACGGTCGCCATGCTCGGGGATGATGGACGCTGCCTGTGGTGCACGGACAATGAGATTGCGGGGAGGGGCCTGCGCACCAGGGGCAGCAATGGCATCTGTGCTTCAGGGGACCACTTGGGGCTGAGGCTGCATCCCAGAGGTCGCTGCCTGCTTTCCCATCGAAAGATTAGAGGTGACTCATCCAGCGTCAACGCACGGAATCATTCTAGAAAAGCATTTTGGGAAGAGTCTAAATGCAACAGACTGCTCACATTTGAAATGAATCTTGGTGACCCCACTCAGTATGTCCCAACTCCCGTACCTCCATGCTCTCCCGGGCACTACACCCTGTCCCTTGCTGTTCTGCCGTCCAGCCCTTCTCTGGATGCACAGACACCTTCCAGATACCCCTCCCCCAAGCTGGCTTCTCATCTGGAGTTTCCTCCATGGCTCGCCCCAAGAGTACCCAGCTCCACAGACTGTTCCTACCCTTCCTTCCGGCACCTACTCAGGGCTCAATTGTGGACCCCCAACTCCAATCCAGGCATGGTCTGCAAGGCGGGGAGTGACCTGGGCTCATGCTGCGACCTGATTCCCCTCACCCCCAGGGGACAGTAATAGCACACAGGGCAGTTGTGAGGGCTGAGGGTCAAGAAGGTGCCGGACACACATAAGTGGGAAGAAACTAAATCGGCACAGGTATTTCGCATTGAGCGGCATTCAATGCTTTCTCCTCCGCCTCTCCTCCTCTCTGGTTAGGCAGAAAAGGCCGTGTGCTCCCTTGCTCATCAATGATGAGAAGAGACTCTTCTCTTCTTCCAGGATGGAGAGTGGGTCTCACAGAACAGGGATTTTCAACATCACCAAGTTCCACTTCTGTGTGGGGTACAGACTCTGGTGTTTCTGGGGCTCACAGCCCTGGTTGCACATTGGAGGCACCTGCTTCCAAAAGCATGGGTCCTGGGATCCCCCAAACCAACGGCCTGGGGTCTGGGCATCAGTTCTTGTTAATATTCTGTGGGAGATTTGGGGGGCCAGCCACTTCCCGTAATCGGGGATTCACAAACCCGGGATGAGTGCTTCTCCAGGCTTCCAAAAGCCAGAAACATCATCCCAAGTAACCTGAGAGATTCAGAGCAGTGACACCGCGATTTGCTACAGCAAATCGCCGTGTCATTTGCCATCATGCTAAAGGAAGCTTCCTGGCTCGCTCTAAAAGCGTTCAGAGACCCCAGGGTCTGGGGTGAGCCAGAACCACCCACCCTCCCCACCTTTCCAAAAGGCCCCACCCCTTCCTCATTTGAACAGCCTTCTTTGTTAATGAGGGTTATTTGTTTAAAGGCAGAGAATCTCATCTGATCATCACATACAGCAATATCTTAGACCTTTATGGCTCTTTGGGGATACAATTTGTGTGTCATTTTGCTTTTTATTGCTTTTTATTGGCTGTGGGACTCTTGAAAAGAAAATGAGGACTATTTATCATACACAAGGGAAATCGACCACAGAACATGGTGGATAGCTGTCACCCACAGGGGAAGGCAGCCAGGGGGACACTAACAGGGGTAAATAAGTTGCCAGGAGAAGGTCATGAAGGACAAGCATGTGAGAACAGCTGGGGGTTCCCCAGTCCAGGCCAGCAAAGCCCAGCCCACAGGACTAATCGACCATCACAAGTCCCTCCCTCCAGTTAACCAACACTCATGGAGGAATCTTAGATGTTCACAAAGCCTCCTCAATCAGTCCTTCCCGACTGTGTTCAAAGGGGAGCTCCCGACCAACTGCAGACCCCCACACTCCCCACACCTGACATACCTCAGGAGACCGGGGGGGTCTGTGAAACTGGCCAGATAGCAGCTCAGCTCATGCCAAGCCCACAGGGATGTTGAGAGCACAGAGAAGGTGGAGCAGAGACGTATGGTGGGTGTGGGCGTTCACTGCATGAGCTGGTGTGTGTTGAGACTTCTTCTCGAGTTGGACCATCCCCGAGGACTCCAGAGTCTGGATGGCAGGTGTAAGCAGGTTTCCAGGCCACTCCACAACACACACTGTGGTGCACCGGAGATGAGATGAAGAGGGAATTAAAATTTTTTTTTTTCTAATTGTGGTAAAATACATCTAACCTACAATATGGCATCTTAGCTCTTCTTTTAGTTTAGTTTTTTTTTTTTTTTTTTTTGAGAGAGAGAGAGAGAGAGCAGGGGACGAGAAGAGAGGGGGCAGAGAGAGAACCCCAAGCTGGGGCTGCACTGTCAGCACAGAGCCCAATGCAGGACCTCAAACCCATGAACCGTGAGATCATGACCTGAGCCGAAATCAAGAGTCAGACACTTAACCCACTAAGCCACCCAGGTGCCCCAATATCTTAACCATTTTTAAGTGTGCAGTTCATGGGCATTAAGTATGTTCACACTGTTGGTCAGTCATCACCACCGTCCGTCTCCGGAAGTTTTCTACCTTCCCAAACTGAACCTCTGTCTCCATGAAACACTAACTCCCCACCCACACTGGCCCTTGGTGCTCACCATCTACTTTGGTCTCTGTGATTTTGACTGCTCTAGATAGAAGACGGGAAATGTTTTTCATAAACTTGTTACTTTAGAACAGTCTTAGATTTACAGAAAAATTACAAAAATGGTTCAGAGAGCTCCCATGTACCCCAACCTGGTTTCTCCTATTATTAATATCTTACCTTAGTGTGCATTTGTAACAATTAAGGAACGCACACTGATATGTTCTTGTTAAGTAAAGTTTATACTTTATTCGAATTTCCCTGCCAAAAGTCCCCTCTCTGTCCCAGGACCCCATCCAGAACGCCACATGACATTTAGGTGTCACGTCTCCTCAGGGTCCTTTTGACCGTGACAGTTGCTTAGATTGACCTTGTTTTTGATGATCTTGACAGTTTTGGGGAGTCCTGTTCACATATTTTGTGGAGCCTTCCTCTTCTGGGATTTGTCTGATGCTTTTCTCGTGATTAGCTTGGGGTTATGGGTTTTGGAAGGAAGACCTCCGAGGCGAAGTGTCCTTCTCATCACATTGAGGGTCTCTACAACCAGCACGACTTACCCTGTTTACTTCAACACCTGACTGAGGGGTGTTCCTCAGCCTTCTCCACTGTAAAGTTCCTCTTTTGTCTGTCTCTACACCACCCCCTTTGGAAGGAAGTCGCTATGTGCCGCTACATTCCCGTGTGGGAGAGCTATGTTCCCCTTTTATGAGGAGGCTTTTTTTTAATGTCCTATTTGTCTTTATTATACCCTTGAATTGCAGGAGATTTTCACATCTCATTCGTGCCATGCAAACACCAAACTCTGGACAAAATTTGAAAGCAAAAGAAAGGTCAATATAAGATCCAGAATCTTTGAAAGTATACAGCACGCCCAAGAACCAGAATCATTGGATGGGTCCTTAGTGCTGGGACTAGAGCTAACTTCAGTTGCTGGGTACAGCATCCCTGTGAGGGGGTCATCCCTGATGCCATGCTCCAGCCAAGCATGGATGCTTCAAGGACAGGGTGACCACCATGGGCTGGGAGGGAGGATTCCACCCCTACCATACCATCGGCAACTTGCTTTGTATTTATCTCTTGCATTAAGATCTTAGCTCCTTGGCCAAGAAATACATGTCTCAAGGGAAAGGAAAGGGACCGAGAAATCATCCTACCTATGTCAACTGTACCCTCTGGCTACCTTGCAACTCTCAAACACCCCAGTAGAGTGTCAGCAACGGATGAAGGAGTCCACAGGTACTTGGCCAATGGTTGGTCACCTGAACTCAGGAAGATCTAGCTTGTTATAATGGAAAATTAGGTGATTACATTTTGAGTTTAAGTCACACCAATTTCCACCATCTTCTAGTTCATCTTCTCCTCGAGCAAGGCTCCCTTCCCCCAAAGAGGAGGCCAACAGGGTCCCATATTTCCCCTGCAGCAAGAGGCAAGAGGACCCAAGAATCCTTGCCAAGGGGAGGTTACTAACAAGCACGAGAGCAAAGCTCACTACCAGCGTTGGGCAGGTGTCTGTTTGTGAAGCATCTGTAAAGGATGCTCCAGAGCAGACTTGAAGGGTGAGGGAAGGGATACACATGGCAGCTCAGGTCCAATGGGTGTCTTCTCCATGCACAGCCAGGCGGAATGCTTTCACGGGTTAGTTACTTAACCCTTCCACAACCACAAGGGAGGGGATCCTACTGGGCCGAGGCCCCTCCAAGCCCCTCCGCCTAAACCTCCTCTCCCATGGAAGGCCCATCTTCTCACCATGTCTGCCAGGGCCCCACCCTTCTTTGCATAGAGAAGGCACAATCAAGGCATCACTTGTACAGAAGGACTAGAATAAGCCCAGAGCACAGCAAAAGGGACTGCCTGGGGCTGGCAGGGTGCTCTGAGGGTGGCATCTGCTCTCTCCCAAGATAGACTCTTTCATGTTGAAAGGTAGGAATATTCTGACCGTCGTGCAGGACTCTGGACCCCCTGGTGGTGTCACTTTTGGGTCCAGCTGGCCCATGGAGGGACCCAAGGTCTAGATATTAGAATTATCATGGGGGTGGGGGTAGGAGGGCCGGTGGAGCTCGGGCAGCAGGAATGGCCTGGGGAAGGTCACAGCCTGGTGTCCTTTTTTATCAGGCTCAAGAGCGGAGGCATTGAGCTCCCTGGACCAGAGAAAGAGCTGGGTTGGGGAAAACAGTGTCCTGAAATGTCTGCTGGGGGGTATGTGGCTGAGAGCCCCGTCTGCCCAGGCACAGGTGCACTGTCTGGGAGGTACCAGCAACGGTTGACCCACCACGTGTGCCTGTGTTCCATCCACTGTCTTTTCATCTCATGGTGGCTATTCAGCGAGCCGTTAGGGCACGACATTGACAGGAGGTGTGTCCTTTGAACGTTTTTTCCTTCAAAGATACTCATATTTACCAAGCAAACTCACATGAGAAGCCCCTCCCTTCCTCCACGAAGCCCCTAAAGTAGGTATCTCCTGGGAGAATAAAGAAGTCAGCTTCATTCTAGAAAGATCTTGCCCTATTTGATTAAGCGTCACTGTCATCAGGGGAAACTTGAGGCTCCCTAGGATGTCTGACTTTTGTCAGTGCCCACCTTCAAGGGGGTACAAATGTACAGAGTTGGTTGTACAAGTCCATTAACAGGTGGTAAGGGCCTAGGCATGATGGCCCTCCACCTGAGGACTGGCTGTTACACAGGCACAAACATGGGTGCACCATCCCTGCACCTCCCAGACACCTTTCCTGGACCCACCCGCTCCTAGACCCGAAGTGGGAAGTAGGTTGGTATGCAAATAAATGCAAGCCAAAGAGGTCCACAGGAATCTCTGACTAGCCCCAGATCCCGGAATGGAACCTCAGAGTCCTCCAGTGGACTGTTCTCCAGTAGCCACAGGGCACCTGTCACTGATTAAGGAATGTAAATTAATTAAAATGAAATAGGATTAGAAAGTGAGGATCTCGGCCCCAGTGGCTGCATTCCCAGTGCTGGTAGCCGTCTGTGGCTGGTGGCCACCATGTTGGACAGCACAGACATGAAGAGTTCCATCACACAGTGCTGCCCCGGAAGAGCCCAAGGGTGTGTGCGGAAGGCGCTGTGGGCTTGGCAGTGGAATCTCAGAAGTCTGTCCGGGGGCAGCACTCCAGAGGCAGGCTATGGCTTTCACCAGCTCCTCAGAGGCATTCATCATCCAAAGACCAAGGAAACTCTAGATGAGGCGATCATACTGTGTGAGTGCCGGCAGGAGGGAAGAGCCTTCCTCCTTCACCTGGAGACACATAGCTGTTAGTCCCCAGTTGCTAATCTAAATTCTGGCTTTCTGTGCTGTGTTGCCTTGTGCTGGCTTTGGAAAAGTCGTGTCTCCTGATGAAGACATCACTGTCAGATGACTGACAAAGGTCCAGAGGACCCGGAAGGGCTGCTCCGGGGTTCCTGTGTGAATGAGGCTCTTTCCTGCCAGATACGGAGCAGAGGGGACAGAGTGCCTTAGGTTCCACAGCCCCTCCTGGAGGAAGACAGCTCAGGAATCTGAGCACCAGCCTGGTTCCAAAGGAAGGGCGGGTGCTGCCTATGCTCCCCTTACTAAGCTCTTAAAGGGCCCTCCGCATGCGATTCTGCCCTGAACAAATACTGCTGCTGAGCTGAACTTAAGATCATGGAAAAGGAGTTGAGATTTGATGTCCTCAAGGTGTGCGGATGAGAAAAGACACATTTGGCTAACATTTCAGTGCTGGAGCCCTCCAAGTAACTGTCTGTGGGGACGGTCCCTGTTTCTCAATCCCAGAGGCTGGTAGGGTGGGGGACGGTCCCCAGCATTCGTGCACACCGAGTGCATGAAGGGCGCCTGCCAGCCGCAGAAATGGAAACACACCGGGTCCTCGTTCCAGCCCGGGCAGTGCAACGCCTGCCTCATCGATTTATTTAGTCATCTTTTCAATGGTTGCCAGTAACAACCTGCTTCTGTAAAAATCAGACTAAAAACAGGCACATCCGACTTTCCAAAACGCTTGCCCAGAACAGTCTGAGCCGCTCAGCACCCCCAGCCCCCCGAGGATGTGTGGAGTGCTCACTTCCGCCAAGGCAGACGTCTGAGGGCTTCACTGCCACCGGGCCCTTGCCCCAGCCCCGGCTCGAGCAGGCACACAGCCAGCAGAGCACCTTCCGGATGGCCTGTGTCAGCACGCTCACTTACTACACCTCCTTCTCTCAGAGCCAAGTGTCCCCTCTCGTTGCCGATGAATGCAGAGGTCAGGCCTGGTCCAAATGAGTTGCTCCAGCTATAAGTGAGAGGCTCATCCTATCTTAGCTGAGATGTTCACATTATCACACAGGTTTGTTTAAATGGTAAATGACAAATAACAGATCCCATTGACTCATTTGCTCCTCCCCAGGGCCTATCTGCTGGCTATTTGGGGGTCCCAAGCCTCAGAAGTTATTAATTTAATGCTGCTTATGGCTCAGTGTGTAAGCTGAAACCCTCGTGTTGTACAACATTTTACATACTTAATAAATGTTGTGATCGATTTCACGCTTTTCAATCAATGTCACTTACAGAACCGGGATTTGCATCATCGGGGAACATTTGGCACATGAAATGAGTTCTGTGGGAAGTTTGGGTTTAAGGGAGGAGGGGAGAGGAGGGGAGAGCAGGCTTTTCCACCACCACCCCCCAGCGGGAGGGGGAACCACAGACCCCGAAATCAAAGCTGTCCACGGCCCTCTTTGGGGACCTTTGGGGGTGTTTTCGATGCCTGCCATTCACGTCGCTTTCTGGTTTTTTAAGGAAGAAAAGAGAACATTTAGACACAGAGCAAAATTCTGACCTCACACCAAAAATATCTGTATCAGATCCGTATTCATGACTCAGTTGGTGTGAAAAGAAGGCATCCTTGTTATCACAGCTCAGTCATATGAGCACAGTAACCAAAATAGGATGTTTGGCAACCAGTCAAGTGTAATCAGTCTTTGCACAGAAATCGAATCAAGGACTGGAAAGCCCAAAAGCGCTGAGCTGGCCGCCAGCTTCCTCCTGCCCCAGCCCGGCTCCAAGTTTTCCGAGGATACAGCCTGAGTTTTTGCTGGCATTGGAACAAAGGGGAGTGAAAGGGGGGAGCAGGGAGCTCCTCCAGACCCTAAGCAAGAAGTGCCATCAGCTCACGGAGACAGTTGCCCCAAAACTCCTTCTGAGTCCCCTTGGGCAGGCTCTGGAGAGACCAGAGCCCATGGAGATGAGTTTGTGTGACTACCGTTAAGCTGTGTCTCCCCTTGTGCTTCTTACCTTGTGAACCTCACGTGAAGTCTGCTTATGTCTTTAAGTGCCCACCCCATCCAAATCGCAGCATGCATAGGTTTCTTGTGTGAACTAGCCAAGAAAGTTGAAGACTCCAAAGCACGCTGAGAGGGTCCTGCTGGGGGGGAGGGGAGTAGCAAACGAATAACAAAACTGAGATTAACTACTCCCCCAAATCCCAGTTCCCTCCTGGCCCCCTGGCCTGATCCTGCCACCTGCCACCCCCCCCCCCCCCCCCCCCCCCCGGAACTCACCAGCTCCAGCCCCCAGTGGAGGGAGGAAATGAAGGCTTCAGACCTCCCGTTTGTCCCTCTGTCTTCTCACTGCACACAAGCAGCGAGTCGTGGCCACACAAGCTCTAAGGAGCATCGTCCACATTCACCCAGTACATTCACCCCAAATCGTAGCTTTCCAGTGTGCTGGGGACGGTGAGCTTATAAATCCGAGCTCCAACTTTGCTTGGGTTCGGGTTGTTTTTAAAACAGTAACAAGCCAGGTGTGGTTTTCCTGCTCGGCCTTCATAAAGTTTTGATCTAAACTATACCTTAATCTAAGGAAATTAAGGTGGTCAACATGAGAGATGGAGAGAAAAAGCGAGGACAGTGTGGTGAGACAGGGGGACAGGAAGGTAACTGAGGGGTCCTGGTTCCCAGTCTGTTTGTACAGCTCCTTAAAATCCCCCCATAAGTCTCCCGTTTGTGCCTCCTTGCCACTCCGCCACCCCAGGCACATCCACCCAGGACCCACCTGCCTGCACACAGACGACCCTCTTCCTCTTGTTCCAGCACCTACCACCCCGAGCCCCACACCCCGACCCCAGGCTCCAGGCTGGAGCCTCCCCGGATTGTTGGGCAGCTCACTGCACTCAGGTGCACCAGCCTTGCCACATACCGCCCGTGTCGCACACACAGAATCCAGAGCCCCCACCACCATGGGGGGCGGCTCTGGGCTCCAGTCCTGCCTGGACACCATGGGCAGGCCACGTGTCCTCAGTGAGACTTTGTTTCTTCATTACCCCCTCCTGGGGGATTCATGAGACTAAAATTAGAATTCTTTGTCCAAGCCGCTCTTCAGTCTACAGTGTCTCTGGCATGATAGGTACTCAGTAATATACCTATATAGGTATCATTGTTACTTACTGTACCAAGCTTCCCAGGCTGACAGTTCTAGAAAGTTCCTTCTGCCCTCTGCTTCAAGCTCATGTCCAACCCATGCTCAAGAACTATAGTCTGCCTCTCAAGTGGCCTGTGGGTCTGTCCCTTTCATCTGTTCTCAACCTGCAGCCTGTGCAGGTACAGGAGCGCCCCCACCCCCGCCACCTTCTGTGGACCCCAGCTGGTAATCTTCCTAAGGCAAAGCTCAGTCCTGGGACTCAGACATGTGAGTGGGCTCATGTGTCAGCTCACTGGGGTAAACTGGCAAAAACGTAAGCCCCTGCTGGCTGCCCTTAGCAGGTGCTCAATGAGCCCTGGCCTCACCTGCGGCTTACAGCTGGAGGGGCAGCTGCACGCATACAAAGCTGTTGCTGCCTCCCCATACACACTGCCATCTCCCACCTCCCAGGGTGCCCTTCCTGCACTGCCACCTGCTAAAACCGACCCCACGCCAAGCTCCTAGCATTGCCATAAAGCCATCCCAAATACCCCTAGTTAGAGATTTCTAGATCCCATGCTCTACACCCCAAGTACAGACTGTTGTTCCTGGGATTTGTCTGTGCCTTCAAGAAGCTATGCTCACCCCCCACCCCCCACCCCCCCGCTTCCCTCGCAGGCTCTGGGCTCAGGGGCTGCATAGCTGGACTCAGAAAGCCTGGCCAAACTGAGCTACATTGGAGTAACCTCCACCCAGCCCCTGCTCCTTGGCCTTGGGATTGGTACCCACCTTCCCCTCTCCCTGCTGTCTGGATACACACACACACACACACACAGACACACACACACACACACCGCCATGTGATGAACTCCAGTTGGCACCTTGGAGCCTTCCGATTCTGACTGGTTATGTGCTGAAATAGAAGCAGACTTTAAGTTCGGAGCTGTGACATAAATGGTGTCAACCCAATCTTCTCCCAAAACAAGTCGGCTGTGGCCAAAGACATGTGGCTCATAAAATACTGGCTCCTGGCAGGGAAGCAGACTCGAGGGACAATTCTATTTTTTAAAGTCAACCTGATTGAGACATAACTTAAATTAAATAAAGTCCATCATTTCAACGAGCTTTGACAAGTGCCTACGCTATCACAATCAAGACAGAATATTTCCATCGCTTTGAAAAGTCCTAACTACATTTTTTAATTAACAACAACAAAAAAAAAACTTTTCTAAAGAGCTGTTTAAGTTTACAACATAATTCGGCAGCAAGTACAAAGCTCTCCCATATGCCCCCACCCCCCACGCATGTGCAGCCCCCCCTCCCCCACCATTGACATCCGCTACTGGTAAACGTATTCCAATTGACTAACCTACACTGACACATCATTATTACCCAAGTCCACGGTTTACATTAGGATTCATTCTTGGTGTTGTGTATTCTATTGGTACAGACAAATGTACGACGACATATCTCCGCCAGAGCACTACCATACAGAATGGTTTCACTGCCTTAAAAATCCTCTGTGCTCCTCTGATTCATCCCACCCTCTTCCCACAACTGCGGCAACCACTGATCTTTTTACTGCCTCCATAGTTGTGCCTTTTCCCGAATGTCATATACATGGAATCATATAGTACGTTGCCTTTTTGGATTGCTTTCTTTGACTTGATGATATGCATTTAAGATTCCTCCATATCTTTTCATGTCTTGATGGATGTTATCATTTTGGTGCTAAATAATACTCCCATGTACTGATGTGCCAGTTCATCCACTCACCTACCAAAGAGCATTTCAGTTGCTTCCACGTCTTAGCAATTATGAATAAAGCTGCTATAAACAACAATGTGCTGGTTTTTCTGTGGACAAAGTCAAATACCAAGAAACATGACTGTGGGATCGTATGGTAAGAGCATGTTCAGTTTTGTAAGAAACCATCAACGTGTCTTCTTCCAAAGTGGACGCACCATGTTACATTCCCACCAGCTGTGAGTGAGAGTTCCTGCCACGCCGCATCATCCTGGCATTTGGTGGTGTCGATGTTCTGTTTTGTGGCTGTTCTGATAGGTGAATAGTAATGCCTCCTTGTTCCACTTCGCATTTCCCTGATGACTGATATATGGAGCATCTTCTCATGCTCATTCACCATCCATATCTCTTCTTTGGTGAGGTGTCTGTTAAAGTCTTTGGCCCATTTTTTTAATCAGGTTGTTTGCTTTCTTACTGTTGAGTGTTACGAATTCTCTGTATATTTTGGAGAGTTATCCTTTATGAGATGTGCTTTTGCAGATATTTTCTCCCAGTCATTCTCTTGACTTTGCCTTTCACAGGACAGAGATTTCTAATTTTTATTAAGTCCAGCTTAACAGTTATTTCTTTCATGGGTCCTGGTGGATCATGCCTTTGGTGTAGTAACACTATGCCCAAAGCCATCTAGGTTTTCTCCTGTGTTATTTTCCAGGGGTTTTATAGCTTTGCATTTTACCCTTGGGTCTAGATCCATTTTACTTGATTTTTGTGAAGGATGTAAGATCTAGATTCTCTTTTTTTTTTTTTTTTCGCCCATGGATGTCCACTTGTTCCCATACTACTCATTGAAAAGACTATCTTTGCTCCATTATCTTTGCTCTGTTGTACTGCCATAGCTCTTTTGTCAAAGAAGAGTTGACTATATTTATGTGGGTCTATTTCTGGGTTCTCTATTCTGTTCCATTGATTTATTTGTCTATTTTGACAATATCACACTGCCTTGATTACTGCAGCTTTATAGTAAGTCTTGAAGTTGGGTGGTGTCATTCCTCTGACTTTTTTCTTGTCATTCAGTATTGACTTGGCTATTCTGGGTCTTTTGCCTCTCTGTGTAAACTTTAGAATCATTTCGTTACTATCCACAAAATAACTTGCTGGGATTTAGGTGGGGATTACAGTGGATCTATAGATCAAGTTGAGAAGAACTGACGTCTTGACAATATTAAGTCACCCAATCTGTCAACATGAAACATCTCTCCATTTATTTACATAATTCTTTGATTTAATTCAACAGAGTTTTGTAGCTTTCTTAACATGGATCTTATAAAAATTTGATAGATTAATATGTAGGTATCTTATTTTCAGAATGCTAATGGAAATGATAATGTATTTTTATATTTATTTATTCTTAAAAATATCTTTTTTAAGTTTATTTATTTTGAGAGAAACAGAGCGCAAGCTGGGGAGGGACAGAGAAAGAAGGGGACAGAGGATCCAAAGTGGGCTCTGTGCTGACAGCAGAGAGCCCAATGTGGGGCTTGAACTCAGAAACTATGAGATCATGATCTGAGCTGAAGTCAGACACTTTAATCAATGGAGCCATCCAGGTGCCCTGGTAGTGTGTTTTTAATTTCACTGCTGGTACATATGAAAATGATTGGCAGTTGTGTATTAACCTTGTGTTCTGCAGTCTCACTATAATCCCTGTAATAGGTCCAGGAAGTTATTTTGTTGATTCTTTCAGATTTTCTACATAGACAATTATGATATCAGCCAACAAGATAGTTTTATTTCTTCCTTCCCAAGGTATATACATTTTATATCCTTTTCTTGTCTTATCACATTAGCTAGAACTTCTAGTACAAGGTTGAAAGAAGTGATAGGAGGGGACATTCCTGCCTTGTTCCTGATCTCAAGACAATTCTAGAATCAGGACTGTCTACAGATCCCCGACACATGAGGCACCGACGGAGCAGAGGCGGAGGACTGGCACGTATGGCCCTCCAGGCATGTTGGCTGCACAGTGTGACTTACCAGGCACCAGCCTGCACAGAGGGTGTGCGGGGGGACATGACAGATCAGCCATCTGACTTGCTTTGGGAAATTAGCAAGTATAAGAAGTTGGACCTGTGATTTTAGGGGAAAGAGACTCTTAGTTCTTGCTCTAAGTGCTAAGTTCTTGGAAGTGCTAAGCAAGGCAGAGAGGAAACAAAACTGACAGGCTGTCAAAAGGCTGAATGCAGCAGGAGGCTCCTGGTATGGACCTGGCAGCTCAGCCCCAGAAGGACTTCTGGTACCTCTGAGGTGGATGCAGGAAAGCGTGCTCAGAGGAAGGACAGGGATGCCCAGGCTTAGCACATCCACCAGGCAAAAAGCAGGAGGCAGTACAGTCTGTTTCTATTCACCAGCACCATCAGTCCTGGCTAGAGGGGCAGCCGGGGTGCAGAACTTCTGGCTGAGCAGTGCTAATAAGATGGACACATGGACCGAGTTACTAGGACAGACCGCTGTGTGCACTCATTGCCAGCTCTGCAATCCCTGGACTTATACCCAGGGTGGAGGTATTCCCAAATGTGGGGGGTGGGAGATGGTGTGCCAGAAAACGAATCAGGGACAGCAAAATGAGATTTTATGGAGACGGGAGAAAACCATAGGGTTTCATAGAAAGGCCAACATGGCCTGAGGCACCCCAGAAAGGCTTTCTTTGATAATCAGAGCGAGTGTCTAGGGACACAGTCAGCAGTCATGCGGCCTGGGGTCAAATCTGGGACACTTCAGTCCCACCCCTTGGCAAGTGACAATACTCTCCAAGATTGTTTCCTCCTCTCTGAAAGGAGACGTTCAATGAGATGCTTTGTAAAATAGCTGAGCACCCCACCTTGTACCACTTCCCTTGAGCAGGAGCTTTGGGATGGAAGGAGAAGACGGGTAACAGAATGACCCTTAATTAACCCCAGGAGTCATTGGTTCTAGCTGACCAGGGAGTTGAGAAAGCAGAGTTAGAATGGTCAGTTTCCCAAGCAAGTTTTAATTGTGGAGGGTGGGAAAGGGAGTAGGAGTGAGAACAGGACACCCATCAGTGAGCTGGGCTCTGGGATAGCTGCCCCAAAAGCTGGACACCTGCAGCTGTGTTGGGAATGTGAGTGGAGGGGAGAACAGACCCATTTGGCTTGCCCCACACCTGGAGCCACTGGATTCCTGCAGGCATGCCGGCAGTCGGCACCGTGTGGCTCCTTCCCTGAAGCCAGTCCACTAGCTCTCCTTGTCAGTCATTGCTGCGTGCGTGCTGTGCTGAGAACTCGGCTCAGCCTGGGTGCAGAGGAAGGACCAGCCATGTGGTCTGTGTGGTGGCTGGGAAGGAGGTGGTGACAACGGAGCCAAGCAAACCAAACCCTGGTATTCTCAGAGACAAGATCCACTTTTAATGGGACAGTGTAGAAAACTAAGAGATTTCCAAGCAGAACCCGTGTGAGTGTGCCCTCCACCCTCACCATGGCCCCACACAGTCATCGTGTCTAGCTCACCTATGCATACAGGCACTGAGGCTCAAAAGGTTCAGGACGCCATGAAGGCTAGCAGTTCAACTCTCGAGTTTCTACCTGAGGCTCCATCACTAACACTCATAGCCAAGTGACCCTGGGTAAGTCACTCAATCTCAGCGTGCCTCAGTTTCTACAATTGTAGACTAGCTCATGGCTTCACCTCCTTTAGAACTCTCTACAAATGTTCTGGTGGACTTTGTCATGGTTCACAGGATTAGCTGTCCCTCCCCAGGGAAAGAAGGGGCTTCCCTGCCCTCTCTAAGGCCAGGTTAGCTACATGTCTGTCTGCCCAAAGAGGCATGAGCTTTAACAACTTGTTTCCTGTCTCAGAAGGAGCTTTAACAGCCAGGATGCCATGTGCCCTTTCCAGAAATGTCCCAGAGAAAGACAACGTCATGATTCTGGCTCTTGAGGGACAATGACACAGAGCAGAACCAACATGGGTGGATACACAGAGCAAATAGGAAATAAATCCTTGTGGTGCTGGGTGTTGTTGTTTAGCGTAATGTACACTGCCTGACTGATAGATACACCCCGACCCTTGACCACACCATGCATTTGCAGCTGTGCACCCAGCCTCCCCCCTGCACTGGAGCACCTGCCCTCACCAGGGATGATTCTCCTGTGACACTCATAGCATGTACGACACAGTTTATTTTTCCTTTACATTGTTTACCTTCTGTCTGCCCTTAAAAGAATGTAAACCTGGGGATGCCTGGGTGGCTCAGTCGGTTAAGCATCCGACTTCGGTTCAGGTCATGATCTCACAGTCCATGAGTTCGAGCCCCGCGTCGGGCTCTGTGCTGACAGCTCAGAGCCTGGGGCCTGCTTCAGATCCTGTGTCTCCCTCTCTTTCTGCCCCTTCCCCACTTGTTCTCTGTCTCTCAAAAATAAATAAATGTAAAAATAAGTAAATTAATAAAGTAAACCTGATAAAAGATAGGAAATTTTGTGTCTTGCTCATGACCGTATCTCTTGCACCAGGAAGAGAGTTGGCAGGTGGAAGGTTACACACGTTCGCACACACAAAACATGGAATAAGCAAATGTGCAAGAGCAGAAATTAACCGAGGCTCAATCCCAAGTGAAATACATACGCATGTGATCTCCAAAACAACTCCACGCTTCAAATGCAGTAGCTATGATTTCCATCTTATAGATGAGAAGACCCAAGCACAGTGGTTAAGAGAACTTGCCCAAGGTTACACGCTAAGCCAGCGTGCAAGCCCAGGCCACATTTTCTATCACTGAGCCGTTCATCCTGTCAACAGTACCTTCTCTGCAGCAATGTTGGGAGCAGGTAAAGTGCTTGAGGTATACAAGCAAATCAGCAAATGGTAGATGCCACGGATGGTGAGCTGCTGGCCTGCTGATACAGCTTGCCCAAAGTCTGAAAGCCAGGAAGAGGCAGGGTACCTGTCCTCCCAGACCTCCTGACCCCAAAGCCCAAGCTTGTTCTGAGATATCAGCACATCCCAAACCTGGCCAAGCTCTGAATCACCTGGGGGGATTTCAAAAACTACCAGTGCCTGGGCCTTGGGTAGTGAGTGAGAACATTTGCAGATAGGTACGAACATCTGTATTTTTATTTATTTATTTATTTATTTATTTATTTATTTTTAAATGTTTATTTATTTTTGAGACAGAGAGAGACAGAGCATGAACGGGGGAGGGTCAGAGAGAGAGGGAGACACAGAATCCGAAGCTGGCTCCAGGCTCCGAGCTGTCAGCACAGAGCCCGACGTGGGGCTCGAACTCACAGGGCTCGAACTCAAGAACCGTGAGATCATGACGTGAGGCGAAGTCGGCCGCCCAACCGACTGAGCCACCCAGGCGGCCCGAAAGTCTGTATTTTTAAAGAACAATTCAGGGGAAGCAGTCTCCCAGACCAACTTAGAGGAAACTCTGGACCACTCCTGGCTCATCACCTGCTGGTGAGACCCACCGCTCTCCCCTGAGGCTGAATGATAGCACCATCACCTTGCCTGATAAGGGGTCTAGCCCTGGGTTTCCATCTCATACTAAGAAGTCACCAGTAAATGGTGGTGGGGGGGGCTATCATTTCCATCTCCAACCCCAGCTGAGACCCCAGCCCAGAGCCCTGGTGTTGCCAAGAGTGGCATAGAGGCAGCCCTCTGTACATCAGCCACAAAAAGATCCAGGGTGATGGTCTGCACGAAATTCTGGCCACTCTCACCGAGGTGTTTGCAGGTTTCTTTCTGTGGGAGCATAGCCTCCAGGTTCCCACCAATATCCAGTGTTTTATTTTTCCCCAAATGCTCCCCTCAACCCCCAATTAAAGACCTTGGCCCCCTAATTACCAGAGTGGGCATACCATGCCAGTAAGAGTTCTCTCTGGGAATTTTCCTGTTGGAGTATGTTAAGGGTTGAACTGTGTCCCCCCCAAACCCTATGTTGGAGTCCTAAGCTCCAGCACCTCAGAATGTGGCCTTATGTGGAAATGGGGTCATTGCAGGTGTAATAAGTTAAACATGCTGGAGTAGGGTGAACCCTTAATTCAACCCACTGGGTGTCCTCACAAAAGGGGAAATATGGGGCACGGAGATACACAGGGACAGTGCCATGTGAATGAAGTAAGATTCAGGAGACATGTTCACAACCAGGGAATTCCAAAGACTTTTGGTGAACCAGCACAGGCTGAGAAAGAGGGACAGATTCTCCCTCACAGATCTCAGAAGGAACAAAATCTGGCAACACGTTGATCTCTCACTTCAGCCTCCAGAACTGGCAGAGAATAATAGATGGTGTTGGTCTGAGCCACCCTGTCTGTCGTGCCTTGTCACAGCAGACCCAGGACACTCATGCAGAGCAGTAGTGGGGACCTCCTACATCTGGGGAAGGAACCAAAAGAATGTCCTCACGGGCCACAGGCTCTTCTGCTCCTGGGACCACAATGAAACTCATCTCACACAGGTAAGAATAAGGTCAGGAGAATGCTAGCAGGAAACAAAAGATTATCTGGATGGCAACAGAACACTGTTTCTAGTCCCCACAACTCCAGGGACAAGCTGAAAACTCCTCCTTGGACTCCATGGCCTCCATGCAGGTGCCCTTTCTGATTGCATTGCTGTCAGCAGGATTCTTTGGGTTGTAGATGACAGAAACCTGATTATGGCATGTGCTTTCTGGAACAAGTGAGACTTTGGCCAGTGTCAGACCTTTAAAAGCCCAAGTCATGATCCCAGACCCAAGTCCTAAAGGAAAACTCAACTCTGAAGGTCTTCACTGCACCTGTTCACCTGTTTCCACCTTGTTTCCAAGCCAGAGCATGACACCAGGCTTTCTCGTTGGCCGTCACTGGTGACTTCCTTCCCAATGGTCACTTTCACTCACTTCTTCCTGCAGCAAAGTGCTCCACAGCCACATGCACAGAAGGTAGGGAAGCTTTCTCTCCTTTGGAGCTGAAAAGTGGTTGGTCTGAGCCGGTCCTTTCCCTTGTCAAGGATTGGCTTAGGCACTGAGGTGTGGCTGGTAGGATTGAGAGAATCATCACTTTCCTGCTGGTTTAAGAAAAGACAGAATCAAGGGGTGCCTGGGTGGCTCAGTTGGTTGAACATGTGACTCTTGATTTGGGGTCAGGTCATGATCTCACGGTGAGTGAGATCGAGCCCCATGTCAGCTCCATGCTGACAGTGCAGAGGCTGCTTGGAATTCTCTTTCTCCCCCTGCCCCTCTCCCCTTCTCTCTCTCTCTCCCTCTCTCAGTAAAGGACAGAACCATGGCCTGGGGGACCCATGTTTGCCTGTGAGATCCAAAATCACTGCATCCATTCTCTTCCCCTGGAAGGCAGCATGCCTGAAGTACATCAGATGGCAGAATGGGAGATGAGACGCTTCTGGGCTTTGTCACCATGACCCTGAAGTGGCAGAACCTGGACCCACCCCACCCCTTGACTTGTTGTTTTGTGGCGTAACGAATGTCTTATTGTTTACGCTTTCTTGGTCAGATCTTCTGTTACTTGCAGTCAAAAGCATCCTGAGTTTCGTACCTTCTGAAGCAAAGGTACACAAAAATGATTGCTCATCCAGGGCAGTAGTGCTCATGGGTGGGCTGCTGTCCGTGGTCCTGGTCTTGCATGGGTTCAGAGAGGGCACTCAGAATGCATGTACATAAAGAAAGATGATGCGAGGGGACAAGACACTGTAAATACCAAACTGATGCATTGGGATCTGCCCTGAGAGCCTCCATGATCAAGCCAGGAAGTGTCTTGCCCCAGGGAGCCAGTACTCTCAAATAAATAGCCCATTACTCAGCATTGCATCTGGGAGCTGTGTTTACGAGACTCCTTTAGCAAAAGGACAGAAGGGAAACTGACACGTTGCCAAAGAAAAGGGACTTACACTTTGTGTTCTCTCTTTTTTAAATACACCGGGACCTAGCTTACAAGCCTGAAAGTCACAGTGAGCTTCTTCAGAGCTGTGGGGATATCTTTGCTGTCTGTTAGACGCAAACTGTGTGGCGCATCGAATGACACTTCTACCCAGGGAGACTTGGGAGGGAAGAAGAGGACAGGTGAGCTGCAGCCACACTCCCACCACGGATGCCATCTTGGGCAGGAGGAAGAAGCAGTGGAAACTTGGAAACCAGAACTCTTTATCCAAATGAGATCCAAATTTATCTAAAGAGACTGGTTGTGAGGTTTTGGATGCCAACACATACACTATTCTTTTTTCTTCCTACATAGTTTCCCAGGGCTGTTTTAACAAAGTACCACAAACTTAGAGGGCATATGACAGTAGAAATGTATTCACTTGTACTTCTGGAGGCCAGAAGCCCCAGATCAAGCTGGTGCTCTGAGATAGAATCCATGGCATATTTGTCCCCAATCTTCTGATGATTTGGTGTCAATAGTGGGCATTCCTTGGCTTGTAAGTGCATCATCCCAATCTCTTCTCCATCTTCACATGGCACTCTCCCTGTGTGCATGTCTGTGTCCATGTTTCCCCTTTTGATAAGGACATCAGTCATGTTGGATTGGGACCCATTTCTAATGATCCCATCACAACTTAACTACATCTACAGACCCTGTTTCCAAGTAAGGTCACCTTCAGGGGCATTGAGGTGGATGAGGTCCTGACATATTTTTTAAGGGACACTAATCAATCGGTAACACCTCCTTAGTTCAGAATGGATGGTTTGAGCAGAAAATATATGTGTCAGAAAGATAAAGACCAAAACAGCAGGCTTGAGTGGCTAGTAAAATGGACTAAGAATGTGTAATCTCAACCAACAACCACACTGAGCTCCCCAGATTGAGTATGTCCTTCTCAAATGCTCCAGGGGTACTCAACACTCGGTGGAGTGTAACTCAACAAACCCCCTTTGTGGGTAGGCAAATGCAGAAGCAAAAACAAGAGGCTGAGCCTGCTTCCAGATTTACCCATCAGAGAATTCCCTCCCACTTTGGACTAGGGTAGGTTCTATGGATATAGTTACATGATTCAAAATAAATGCAAAATAAAATACACTATAATACATATATTAATATACCGTTCGTGAGTCTAGACTGGGTGACAGAAATAGATAAATATTCCAAAAGTCTGAAATTTCAAGGGTTGGGCCATACCTCATCCCAGTTGGCATGGATGCCTGCCTACTGGTGTCCCTGACTTAAGCAGGTCCTGAAAAAATGTTTGTTAAATAGACATACAGATTAATGTGTCTGAAATGGGGGTGAGTCTGATAAGGTAATTAAATGCTTCTTTTCAAGCCAAAGAGAGGGATCTGAGAACAAACTGACCTGCTGACACCTTGATCTGGGCCCCCCAGCCTCCAGGACTGTGGGTGGGGAAACAAATGTCTGCTGTTCAAGCTCCCATCTGGCGGTACTTGGTGCGGCAGACCTCACACGCTGATGCGGGGGGTATAGAGAAGCACTGAAAGGTCTCCAAAGGGGGACTGCACCCAAAGTGAACATACCCCACAGAGTCAGAGGCCGTGAGCTCAGGGTTCCAACAGAGACCACAGAAGAATCCAACGCCGAGTCCCCACCTGCACCCATGTGCCCCCAGCCCTGTCCAATGTGGTCCGGCTTTGCTTCCTGCCGGTCTAGGAAATTTGGAGCCACGAGTCAGGGCCCCTAAACCAGCCCTGGTGTTTGCAGCCCACCTGAGCCAAGCCAGGTCCCGGAGGGAGGTCCGCAATGGAATGAATCACCATGTCCCAAATCGAATGACCTTCCAGAGGACGGGGCAAGGGGGAAACGGAAAGGAAATCGCCCATCAATCGTTTGGAGAGCTGGGGGTGGGGGGCTTACAATGCCGATTCCAAAATACCATTTGTGACACAAAATACCATTTGTGACATGTTTTCAACCCCATCAAAGAGGAGGGGTTCGGGGGGAACCGGGGGAGGAGGGGAAAGTAAAGAAGAGAATTCATGTGACGGAACCAGTCTGTTTTCATGCATCGTGTTTCTGACTATAAGGTAGCAGACAATTCCTTCAGAGAACTTGGAAAGGACGGTGAAGATCAGGGATGGAGGTAAGATTTCTCACGAACCCACCGAAGACGGCGGCGTGTTTGGGTGCGATCCGTGGTCTGGATAACCCGTGCACGTTCCCATCACCGAGAATCACGTTGTGAGGACGTCTCTGCCTGGTGATGAAAATAATTCCTCCGAACGTGGGTTCCGCATCTTCGCAACAGCCCGTCCGTGATGGAGCCACAGTAAATGCTTCGTCTGTTTATAGGAACGAGGTTCCTCCTTCATCTAGGTAAGAATGCTGTTAGCGTATTTGTGGTTGGAACTTCACGAGCACCTCTGATCTGTCTGGCAGGGCTGTTCCCAGAGCGGGAGTCGCTGAGTGACGGACGCTTTCGGGCGCCTCACTCACACGGTGAGAGCACTTATCATTTAGCAGGAACAGCATGTGAATTTGCCGTGAACACCGCAAGGCAGATCCGACCCACTGAAACACGGGGCCCTCGTTTCTGAAATTAGAGCAGAGTGAAACCGATTTTGCTGGGGAAATATCACAATAGCTTCTGAAATAATCATTTCTATCTGCAAATGTATAAAGAGCCAGACTTAGAATGTCATCACGATGCCTCCAACACGGGCAATGTGACATCCCGTGGTCATGTGAAGGGATCTGTCCGCGGAGTCCCCACCACACCCTCCATCTTGGGGGCCCATCAGCTCCCACCTCGGCATGTGGGACCCCCTCCGCCCCTCTCTTCAGAGTCTCTCCAAGCATGATCCAAGATAAGAGAAAACGTTTTCTCTTTGCACTTGTTAATTTCTTCCTTTATTGGAAGACAGATTTATTTTTATTCTCTGAATGTAAATGTACTGGCTTCTGAGTAAAGTCGGAAGAACGCAGGTGTTTCCAGGCTCTGTTGGTACCTGACTCTAGCTGCAGTGACTAGTTGCGGGTGTCTTGTTTTCTTCTTTTGTCTTTGTTCCTTTGGCTATGTGCTCAGTGGGCACACCCATTGCCACAGATGGCAACACTTGGTGTTTGTACTTCTGAGCCAACAGCCCTGACCCCACTCAGGAAGCAGGGAGCTGCTGTCAGATCCTAAAGAGGCTGCGGACACATGAGGCTCTGCATGTCGGGACCTCAGGTGTGCTTTCCAGGCCAGCCATTGCTCCAAGACAGGGCAAGAAGGAAAGGTGACCACCTATGGGTGCATGGAGAACACTCCAAGCCTCCCTCCTCCCTTTTTCTTTCCTCCCTCTCTTCCTTTTGTCCCTCATCTTTTGTCCCTCCAAGTATAGTTCATATAGAGTGAAGTTGAAATGCAAAGGTTCTGAATCTTTACAAATGCACATACCATGAAAACACCACCCCCATCAAGATCCTGAACATTCCCAGCATCCCAGAAAATTCCCACATTATCCTTTCACCCAGGACCACCTCCCCAGGCATCCACTGCTCTGCTTTCTGCCACCACAAATCAGTTTTTTCTCTGCTAGAATTTCCTGTGAATGGTATCACATGTGACACAATCTTCTGGGCTGGCTTCTTCAGCTCACCATGCTTTTGTGATTCATTCCTGTCATGTGAGTTGCTGGCTGTTCTTTTATGGCTGAGGAATACCCTATGCATGCATGTATCACCATCGTGTGCGCCATCTGCTTGTCCCCTCGCCTGCTTGGTGGGCATTTGGGTTGTCCCCATCTGAGGCAACTGTGAATACCGTTGCCATGAACATTCACGTGCACCTTTGGATAGACGCATGCTTTCATTGTCCTGGGTAAATGCCTAGTTGTGGGGCTGCGGAATCATAGACAAGATGCATGTGGACTTCATAAAACCCGCCCAGTGGATTTCTGAATGGTGGTGCATTCCACCCTGCCCCCAGCAGCATCTGAGGGTTTCCATACTCCCTATGTGGCACCAACAAACCCCAATGATGGGGACACCGGGAAACGTGTGGGTTTGGTAAGGGCTGACATGCCCCATCAGGGTCCTGTTGTCTTAACGACCCGTGGGAGTAGGGAAGAAACTAACAAACCACAAGCATATCAGTGTGCTTTCAGATTCTTACTATACGGTGAGCCAAGGACATGGGGCTCCCTTCTGTCAGCTTCCATTCAGGATTCAGTCCATCTTCCAGTCAAGACTAATTAAAGCTCATGGCCACGGACCCGTCTCCCTCTGAGGTGTCAGGAATGACCCCAGTGCTCAGGGGTTGAGATCTCAGATAGGTCTCACCCCTCCCCAATCCTCCCCACCCACCTCACTGCAGCCCAGCCCAGCCCGGAGGATGGGCCAGGGTCCCACTGACTGGCCCGAACTGACCCCACCACGTACTGCCTGGGTGACCTTGGGCAAGTTACTTGAGCTATTTTTGCCTTTGTTTCCCTGACTGTGAATTAAGGATGATAAAAGTACCCCTCTCAAGAGATGTTAGGACAATTCAGAGAGAGAAAGAGCAAATGCCCAATGAGTAGAATAGCACCTGGCTCACAGGAGAAAGATGTCGCTCATGAGGCAGGGACTAAAGTGAAGACGACAGTGACAACATCACTTGTACTTTCTGCCTGGATTACGGCCAGTGTCCAGTCTCTCCACCCCAGCCCTGGTCCCGATGATGGCAGAGGCTTCACCCAGGTGGTGTTTTTATGACACAAGACTGATCGTAGCATCCCCTTTATAAAATCCAACCATGGCCCCCACAATCTTCAGGATGAAGTCCGGACACAAAGGCATGACCCTCTGTGATCTGATGCATGCACTCTTCTGGCTCACTACACACAGAAGCAAATTCACACGAGTCCTGCGGTCTAGTCATGGAGCCATGGGCTCTCTCCCCCGCCCAGTGCATGTGTAAATGTCCCTCCCTCTGCTCACGTGCTCCTTCCCTATGTCTGCCTGGCTGATTACTATTCTCCTTTCAAGGTTAAGTCCTCTCCCAGATGCCTTTCCTGACTTTCTCACATTGAGTTGCTTGCCCCTCTGGGCTGCATTAAATATTGCATGATGCATTGTTCATACTTCTTGTTTGGCACTTTGTACATTGCTGAGATCTTTTGAGTTGAAACAGCCTTTCCTGAGCAGGAAAGAGTCTTACCATTTCCATTTCTACCAAGCACACAGAATAGGTTCAGTAATTGTTGCTGAATGAGTGGATGGATGGGTGAGTGAGTGGATGGATGGATGGATAGGTGGGTGGACAGATAAGGGGTGGATGGGTAGATGGAGGGGTTGTTGAGATGGATGGAATAGTGGGTGGGTAAGTAGATGGGTGGGAAGGGTAGACAGATAGATAGCAAAATGAAAGGGTAAATGGATGGGTTGGAGGATGGATGGATGGATAGGAGGGTGGGTGGATGGGTAGATAAATGGATGGGGGAGTGGATAGATGGAGGGGCAGGTGGATAGGTATGGGGTGGATATATAGATGGATGGGTAGTACATGGATGTGTAAGTGGGTGGACGGATAGATGGATGGATAAGAGGGTAAGTGGATGGATGCATGGATGGATGGATGAATAAAAAGATGGATGGATGGATGGATGGATGGATGGATGGATAAAAGAGTGGGTAGAGGGTGGATAAATGGATGGGGGGGTAGAGGGATGAACAGATGGGAGTGGTCTGACTGAACTAGATCTCTAAGTGCATGTGCCACAGAGGACATGGTAACATCCTCCTTGTACATCCAACTTGATGTGGTCTCTCTTGAATGGGATTCCTCAAATATGCAGAGGTCTCAGCCAAATCGTTTGAAATGGTCAGACAGGAACAAAAGATGATGATCACTCTGCTTCATCCCCTTCGTGTGTGAACCCATCCTGACCTCCACCATCAGACTAGCCTCCCCTAAGCACCTCTTCTCATTTGGCCCCTTTCCAACAACCCCTCTCCCCACTTCACTCACCACTGCTTTCACCGTGACTTCTAGAATCCCAGGAAAAGATGCATTAAGACTGAAACTATTGGCTGCAGAATATTAGGAAACCATGCTGACAGGAGACCCAACTCATGCCATCGGAGTCAGCTGATGGAGTCACAGAAACAACAAAAACAAAACTGGAAACAGCAGCGGATGTGTATTGAGCACTGGTCATATGCCAGACACCTCGCTAAGGGCTTTACACTCATCCCAGACACCAGTGGGGAGCAGCCTCCAAACTGCATGTTTTTATTAGAAACTTTTGGCAAGGGGATGACTCAACCTTTAGGTCAATTCAATCTTGTGACTATTGATCCTGTGAGTGTCAGGGCCTGACTGTGAGGAAGGTCATCTAAGGCCCTTCTCTCCCTACCCAAAGGTGAATCATGAGATGTCTCTCAGCTGGGGGCCCCTCACCACCCTAGAGAAGAAACCAAATACAACTCACCATGCTGGAAGGAGGAGGGTGCAGGGACATTCTTAACAAGGGACAGGAACTCCTGTCTTCTTATTTGTGCCTGCACCATGGTGTCTGTGGTCAACTTATTGTGCCTGATTAGCAAACCCTTCAACATCCTTGCCTTGGGCTCATGGGGAGCCAAGGAAGAGCAATGTGGGTTTTAATGCAGCTTGTCCTAAAAGCCAAATTTATGATTAGGGGATTAGCAGGGAGCTGAGCCCATCTGTGGCCTTCCTTGTAGCAGAGCCAAGAGCTCTGTGACCTTGAAGACAGGCCAGAGCAAGAGCCCAAAGGCTGGATCCACATTATGGGCTGCTTGGATGCCACTGCCATCCCCACCAGGACTAGCACCCAGTGGCAGAGCTCTCTCTCCAGAGCTGAACAGCATGTCAACATCCTCCAGTGGCTCCCTTCTTTAGAAACCTGGTGGTGACACCGGGCAGAGATTCCCTCCTTGACTGAACTTCAATTAGTTTTCTCTGAACCCTTTTCTCAACTAGGTCTTGACCTTGGCCTGCCTTTAGCAAGAATCCTACTAAGTCAGTTTAGCAAGAAACCCCCTCATCCTGACCCTAGACTCCTGAGTCCATGGCCTGCTGTTAGCAAGAATCCACGTGGACCAGCTTAGCAAGAAACCACTCCTGACAGCCCCTCTTCACAGTTTTCCATCCACAGCCCCTCACGCTGTTCCTTGACTGAAGACCCCACTTGCCCCTGCCATATTCAGAGTTGAACCCAATCTCTCTCCCCTGGTGCAGCAGTCTCAAATAAAGTATTCCTTCCCATTTTCACAAGGGTCAGAGTATTTTTTCATACTCCCATTTCCCCCAATTTACCACCTTATCTCTTGGCAAACTTCGTAGCAAAATGCACAGACCCTCTCTAGCCCCTCTGCCTAGCATCTCTGAGACTCATTGCAACTGTGCTTCTGTCTTCACCGTCCTGCTGAGCTGGCTTTTCCCTGAGTCACCATGGACTGTGTCCATGGGACACTTCACTCAGCAGCACTGAACACGGTGTTCCACTCATGCCTTTCAACATTACATTGCCTCAACACTTGAGACATCTGCCTATCTGTGTCTATCTCCTTGACCACTCCACCTGAGTCTCTCAAGCATCATGCTCACTGTCCCCTTGAATTCTAAGCATTTGACTCCCCAGAGCTAATGCAGTCTCTTTTTTCTGTTTTTCCTCTTGCCCTGGGAGACCTCAGACAGTCCCATGGCTTTAAATACCACAGATGTGCTAACAACCCCCAGGGTTTATCTCCTGACTTGCCCTAGCAGCTCAAGACTTACACATTTAACTGACAACTCATACTTGCATTGGAATGTCTGATAGATCTCTAACTTCTTTGTCTAAACCAAAACTATTCAGTTCCAGTCCCACCCCGAACACACACAAAGAAAACCAAAAACAAAACAAAAACTATTGTCTCTCAAGCCTTCCCCATTCAATCTTTTATTCATTCAGCAAATACCTGCTAAGCACCTACTATGAGCAGGCACTGTTCTAGGTGCTTAGGACCCTACACTCAATTAAAGACAATAATTCCTTCTAGAAAATGGCAGTGCCATGCATGTACCCAGTTCCTCCAGCCAAAGGCCTAGGAGCCATCCTCACTTTTTCTCTTTACAGCAGTGATTTTTACCTGTGTGATTCCCTCCCACCACAAGGGACATTAGGCAAGGTCTAGAAACAGATTTGGACTCACCCTGGAAAGGGCTGCTTCCGATCTGGTATGTAGAGGTCAGAGATGCTGCTAAAACCCCATAGTACACAAGAGAGCCCTCACACACAACAAAGAATGACCAGATCAGAATACAGTGCCATGTTTGAGAGACCCAGTCCATCAACAAACATCCTTTTTTTTTTTTTTTTTTTTTTTTTTTTTTGCTTCTGGCATAGACCCTGATCTCACAGCTGCTCTCCATATCTATGCCCACGAACCAGGTACGGACTGCTACACTGTCTCATATGGTTATTGTATTAGACCATTTGGACACTGAATCTTCTTTCTTTTTCACGAGGCCTTACCTCCTGTCATCAGGGGTTATATTTTCCTTTTTTGTGTCCCGGGCAACTATCAGAGGATTTGACACCTATTCATGTGTCCTATCATAGTCATCACCATTATCACTACCAACATTATCACCGTCTTCATCACCATCCTTACCACCACCATCACATCATCATCACTGTCCTTCCCATAATCACCACCACCATCACCATCACCATCATCACCATTATCATCATCACCATCACCATCATCACCATCATCACCATCACCATGATCATCACCATCACCATCACCATCATCACCATTATCATCATCACCATCACCACCATCACCATCACCACCATCACCATCATCACCATTATCATCATCACCATCACCATCATCACCATCACCATCATCACCATCACCACCA
>NW_026057585.1:102106581-102126134 GCF_023721935.1 Panthera uncia
CATCACCATCATCACCATCACCATCATCACCATCACCACCATCACCATCACCATCATCACCATCATCACCATCACCATCATCATCATCATCACCATCACCATCACCACTATCACCGTCACCATCATCACCATTATCATTATCACCATCACCATCATCACCATCATCATCATCATCATCATCACCACGACCACCGTTCACTGAGTGTTAATTCTATTTGAGGCCCTGTTCTGGATACTTGACAAACATAATTTCTTGTGATCCATCCACATCTTTCTGATTATTGCCCTAATCCTACAAACAATGTCTCTTTAGCTGAGAGATTAGCTGCTTAAATTAGCCAGGGTGCCTCTCTCTGTCAAATTACGCTTTTGTGTCATTAGGGGTAAGTTAGTTAACCTCACTGTTCCTCAGTCTCCTCCCCTGTAAAACAAAGTAAACAATAGTGTTCACTTCATAGTTACTATAAGGATTCAAGGAAATGATCCATGGGAAGCAATTAGCTTGATTCTTGGTGAGCAGTAAGGTCTCAAAAAATGTTGACCAGCTCATCAGCTCACTTAAAATAACTAAGGAAACAGGGTCTTTATGGAGTTAAGTATCTTTCTTGAAGCCATAAGGTAAGTGGCCAGCCTGTAACACACTGTCACCCAAGGCTGCCTCTTGCTTGGAAAATGAAGGAACAAGTGGGCACCAAAAGTGACTACCAGCTTCTTTGTTCCAAAGGACTCCAGAGTGGCAGGAGACTTGCTTTCTTGGTTTCTATAAATGTTCTAAAAGCAGCAAAATCCCTGAATTAGGTTCTATTTTTTTTTTTACAAATTTGACTTTTCAGAAATCCGTCTGCCCTCCTCTCTGAGCCTGCTGTCACCATTTTAGAGGAAAAGCGAGACAGGGGTCTTCTTCTGTCCTCTTTGTCCCCCAAGACACCATCCTATCATTCCTCCCGTTACCTTGCTGTCCTCCATGCACCTGCTCTTAAGCCCCAGGTCTCTGAGCCCAGCCTTCCAAGTGCAGAGACTGAAAGGCCATGGTATATCCATGACATTTGCTCCACCATAAATTAGCTTGTCTGCAAGGCTGGAGAAATTACTCTGAAAGTTGCCTAAAGTTCATTTCTGATTACGGGGATGGAAGCAGATATTGTTAGTGGCCTTTGGCAGACGACTAAGAGAAAATACCATTAACCTTGAGCATTGGGGGTGTGTCTCAGGCCCAAGAGGAAGGGCCTAGTGATATATACTTGACCTGGGGTAGGGAAACATGACTCACTAGGGCCTGGCCTCTGAGGCATGCTCAGAAGCTCTTTCCTTTAAAAGGCCCATGGGGCACCTGGGTGGCTCAGTCGGTTAAGGGACTGACTTCGGCTCAGGTCATGCTCTCGTGGTTTGTGAGTTCGAGCCCCACGTCACGCTCTGTGCTGTCATCTCGGAGCCTGAAGCCTGCTTCAGATCCTGTGTCTCTTTCTCTCTCTACCCCTCCCCTGTTCTCAGTCTGCCTCTGTCTCTCTCTCTCTCAAAAATAAATAAACATTAAAAAATAAAAATAAAAAAAATTTTAAAAAGGCCCAGAGAGTTGCATACAGCGCAGAACAGGCGTGGCCCCTGTTGCCTTCCCACCCCTATAAACATGCCATACTGTTTGCACGCATTGTTCCATCTGTAAAAAAATCTCTTCCCTCCCTTCCAACCCTTACATACCCAACAATGTTGAGCTTGGGGGGTCACTTCCTCCAGGAAGCCTTCCCTGAACCCCTTCCATGTATATCTTTTTATCCACTCCCATTCCTTCATGGGGCTTGCCCTGTGTTCCACAAGGCACACCTCTTTCCACCCGATAACATTTCTTTGCTCCTTGGAACATTCCTGAATAACCCCCAGAAGGACAGGTAAATTCTTTGGCACCTTGGCCTCTCCTAATGACCACAGCCCTCCTGACCCTCCCTGGCAAGCCACATGAAGGAGACAGCCCTTCTTGGCTGAGCCCTGATGAAAGGAGAATATTAATACTGGACAATCTGGCCTGAGTTCAAGAGGCAGACAGGCCCAATCCTGCCAGCTTCCCATGTCCTGTCTCTGTCCTGTCTGTCAATACCCCTGTCCCTGTCCTGCCTGTTGGGGACCTCAGTCAGAAACCAGAGCCACTCTTTCTGTCCCCCTGCTCACCACCCCATGTCCATCCCCACCACCTGCCGGTTTAGCCTCATAAATAATATTCCCATTCCCTCGTCTGCATCAACTCCCGCCCGGACTTTCACTGCCGTCCAGTGGGTCTCTGGCTCCATGTTCTTCTTTTTTTTAATTAATTAATTTATTTTGAGAGAGAGAGAGAGAATGTGCATGAGCAGGGGAGGGGCAGAGAGAGAGGGAGAGAGAGAGAGAATCCCAAGCAGGCTCTGCATGCTCAGCACAGAGCCAGACGTTGGGGCTCGAACCCATGAACCGTGAGATCACAGCCTGAGCTGAAACTAAGAGTTGGGTGCATAATCGACTGAGCCATCCAGGCGCCCCAGGATTCATCTTCTTAAGTTACGTCTCAACATGGCAAAACCAGAGCCACCCAAGCCTGGATACTGCACTCCTGCTCTCCCCGGGCAGGAACCTCTCTGCCATGTGCTGCCACAGACCAGAGTATTCCACGGCCTGGCGTGAACAGCCCAGTTGGCCTCTGAGTTTCGGTGGTGCCTTGTGGCCAAGAGCTCAGCTTCTAACTGGGGAGCAGCAGCTGAAACCCTGCTCTGGAGATGTTTACAAAGTCAAACCTTGCCTTCAGAGCATGCTGGGCCCCAAGACCACTCACACCTCCCCTCCAGCACCCATGTGGTCCTCTGCACAGCCCGTTCTCCACGGATGGAGGATTGTTCCGGAACTCAGATTGCAGCAACCACAGCCTGAGCAGCTCTCCCCACTCTGTGCAAATCAGCATCAACTTGAAAAGGAGCATGAGGCTTCAGCTACGCTTCAAGCACCAAAGCCCGGTTCACAGCGCCGGCCTCTCCCCGGGCCATCTGTTAACAGGCCTCAGTGACAAGCGGCCTCCCCATTCTGGGGGAAAGCCGCCTCTCGCCTGCGGAGGGATCTGGGATGTCTTGGCAGACCTGTCGCCTTACAAAATACCATATGCCGGAAGGGAAGAAAGATGTGCTTTCTGTCCAGTGGGCGTTCAAGGTGACGTCTTATGTGCACAAATAAAGAGCAGTAACCTAGCCAGAGTGTCCCAGACAAGGTCTGCCTTGCTGGCCAACAGCACGGATGCTCCACAGGGGACCACAGGAGGCCCCAGAGTGGGGGACAGGACAGCCAGGGTTATCAAGCCCCGCTTCTGAACCAACGGCAGCTTCAGATGGATTGTGTCACATCCTTCACCTGGACCGTGGGATTCCCTTCGGGATGCCAGTAGACCAACGACGGAGGAGAAAGGCCAATGTCACACAGATCCTTTCTCTGGGATTCCCATGCTGGCTGCAGGGCAGAGTCTGTTGAGACACCTGTACTATGTTCCTGGGGCAGCCGTGACAAAGCGCTGTGCACCAGGGGGCTAACCGGCAGACGCTGGTTGGTTCTGGAGGCTGGACGTCCCACAGCAAGGTGCCTGCCGATGCGGTTTCTGGTGAGGCCTGTATTCAGGGCTCGCGGATGACCACCGCCCCACTGTGTCCTCACATGGTGAAAAGAAAGAGCTCTCTCTTATAAAGATATGATCCTATAGGATCAGGGCCTATCCTCATGACTTTACCTAATTGCCTTCCTATAGACCTGTCTCCTTAGATAGTCATATTGGGGGTTCGGGCTTTAACATATGAGTTTGGAGGGCACATGTCAGTCCTTAGCAAGGACCAGCACGTCACCAGGGCAGGCCTGCGAGCAGAGCTATGAGCAGGGACGAGGGGTGCAGGGCAGGCTGGAGGCCCCCGCCCCAGGAAAGGGGTGAGGGCACAGAGCACGGTCTATCTCCCAGAAGGAGAGAGAGAGAGAAAGCAGGCAGGAACCAGGACCCCCGCTTAGGGATGGAGAAAGCAGGCCCTGGGTGACAGAGGCCCAGCCACTCTGGAATGAAGGGTCTGACTCGGAGCTTCTTGAAGAGACCCCAGGCCCTGGCAGAGCAGAGCAGGGCCCCAGCCCGGCCACCGTATAAGATGGGGACATGCCTCCCTCACCCCAATCCCCCCCCACCCCAGGCCAGCACTTGCTGTGGAAGTCCTACCGAAATGAAGTTGGGAGAGTATAATTACTTAGCATTGACACGGCACTCTGACAAGGACAAGTCTGAATAGATGAGGCTAAGCCACATGATTAATCCAATTAAGCCAAACGATCAAATGAACCCAAACTGGGACCTGACAGAGAGGAAGCCCAGCTTCGGCCTGCAGACGAAAGTGCTCCAGCAGGGGCAGTTAACCGGCCCACAGCATCACTCAAGGACAAGCCCACGGCCCTGGCGGCTTCGTTCCCTGGTCTTGGAAGTCCCATCCAGCGCTGGCAACCTCCTGGTGGTGTCGTGATAAGGCCTCTGTGTGTTTTGTTTTCAGAGTGTGTCTAAGAACAGGTGTGGAGAATCCCACTAGCATATCACCTTTTCAACATTTATCAAGCATTTCTTATACTAGAAACTTGGCGGGGGCTAAGGGGGAAGTAAGACACAATCCCCTGCGTCCATCTATCCTGCTGTGTCCCAGTGCGTGGACCTGGTCTTCACCGAGAGCACACATTCCACCTGCATTGTTGAGTGAATGAGGGTCTCGAAGGAATCAGCATGGGGAGAGGGGGCAGGGGTGTTCCGGACCGAGAGGTGAGCTGTAAATGAAAAGGCCAGAAGCAGGAGAAAGCCTGATGTGCTACCGGGAGGGTCGGGGGTCCAGAGTGGCTGGACGGAGGTGAGCATGGGTGGACAGGGCTGGAGGGACAGGTCAGGAACACGCAGTCTCCTCAAACATCAACCAGGATCATGTGGGGCCGTGAGAAAGCACAGGTTGTGGCTCAGCAGGCTGGGTGGGGCCTGAGAATCCGTATTTGTCGCAAGTGCTGGGGGAGCTGATGTGGCTCGTCCTGGCCACCACGGTCCAGGAGCTTGCAGTCGGTGGTGAGGAGTTTGGGTTTGTTGTAAAAGCTGCAAGAAGAGGAAAGGCAGGTGTTACAGGTAGAGAAGACAGGAGAGGGTTACAGGTGGATGGGGAGGGGGTCTCCTGGAAGGATCTGACAAAGTGGGAAACTGTGGAAAGCCAGTGGCCCCAAAATGTGGGGCACAGGGGTGTGGGCAGGGCCAGGGGAGATAGTTTCCAGAGCCCCTTGTCACTTTCCGTTGGTCTCTGTCCAGACTAGCTCAGCAAGACGGCTCTGGAAAATCCTTCATTTTGGGTGTGCCGACGGAGAGGGATCTGCCAGCCCGTCCAGTCCCCCAACCCTCCTCTGAACGCATCCCTTACACCCAGGACGTTCGGCTGGACCCCTAGGTCTGCCTCTGTCTCTGGGCACCTTCTGCCCTGTGTGACCACGTGTCCTTAGGTTTCCTGTGAGAACAGTCTGACCCTGAGAATTAAAAGTTTTTTAGTCTCCCCCTAGCCTTCCTGTGTCAGTTCATCTTTGGGCAGACGTCAAAGGCCAGAAATGGAGAAGAAGCCTTGTAGACTGTTCAAGCCAACGCTCCCCCCCCCCGCCCCCTCTACGCACTTAATTCATGCAAACTGCATTGTTTTCTTCGCCGTGCTCCCATCAGAACAAGGGTCTGGTCTCATTACAGAATACACAATACTATTTTAATGATAATTACAGGCTTTGGTGGTGGTTTTGGGGCGGGGGCGGGGGCACCCAGCAAAGCTCACACTCCCGCAGAGGTAGGTGCTGTTTAAACGCTCTGGGGAGGGAGAGGCGGGGCCCACTGCCCAGTTCCCGCCCACCTGCCTTGGGGTAAATTGTGCCAGGCTCCACACAACATGAACTTTGCTATCATGCGATCGGGGTCTAGGTGAATGACTATCTAAAGCCAAGCCCAACCGCAGAATATTCTGTAGGGTCCTGCTGTGGCTGTGCCCTCTGACATGGACGGACCTTCGCCAGCCACGGCTAGTCTACTCCGATGGGGCATACGTGGGACACTCCTTCACAGCAACCTCTTGGCCGGGCCGAGCTGTGTACCCGGAGCTGGGCACTCGGCCTCTCCGAGCCGCATCAGGTCCAGATGAGGTAGTGAAGTCGCTCACAGAACCAGCAAGTGTCCAAGTGGATAAAGAAAGGAAGGCATGTTGGAGGGAAGTAAGAACACCTCCTTCTAGGGCAACCTAGAGGGTGAAGCCCAGTGCCACAGGGCATGACACAGTGCCACACACGGGGGCTCAGGCCACGGACACGTGCCCTCCCCAAGTCGGGAAGCTGGAAGTCGAAAATCAAGGCATCACAGAGCCACGTTCCCTCCAAGGGTCCGGGTGGGGCCCTTCCTGCCTCCTGCAGTCGCTGGGGGTCCCAGCAAGCTGTGGCTTGTAGCTGCCTCAACCGGCTTCTGCCTGTCTTCACGTGGCCCCCTCACTGTATCTTCTGTTCTCTTCCTAGCGCATCATGTCTGAAAAGGCCGGATCCCCACATAGGCCACATTCTGAGGTCCCTGATGGACGTGGGACACCGTTCCTCTGACTGCAGTCATTTTCTGTAAAGTATTTTGGAACCTGCCTGGCACTTAGTATGAGCTTTGTAGGCGTGGACTGTTATTATTTTTAAATAAATGCAAGTGGGTTTTGTGAGTTCTTTTCTTACTCCTACAAAACGCCGACTATTCCCTTACTGGGACTCCACTGCAATCTGTCGCAATCGATCCATCGCGCTATGGACAACACAAACAGCGGCCTCGGACTTGGGAACGGCTCCCTTGTCCCAAAAGGTACTGGCCAATGGCTCCAAGTCCTGCTTCTGAGCGGGACGAGCCGTTCCGGTCACCATGGTGCTGTGGCTGGCTAACCATTCTGGCAGATGCTGCATCGTGATCCAAACTCACTTAAGAGAAAAGACGAAGAGAAGGGGCCTTTCCGTGATGCCAGCCTCAGTTTCCCCATCGGCCCCCTCCAGAGCTCCCGGTTGCTTTCACAGATTAATGAGGTAATAGCTGTCGTGTGTGTGCTTAGGGATTTTACGTATATTAGACTCATTGCCATGACCGTTATTTCCATATCTCGGCAACAGCAGACGCACACGCCCCAGGCTCCTCGCTGCCTCTCATGTGGTGATTCAATATGATTTACCCATAAAAGCGGTAACCAGAGCCCCACCTAATTACGCCTAATTACACTTGGCACACGCTGACGAAAATGCCACCGCGGCTGCATGTGCAGTTCGGGAGCCCAAAATAACCCAGGCATGTGATGTGAGTGGCGGGTGCTTTGAGCACGCGGTGCTATAACAGGATTCTACCCTATAATTTCGAGAGCCACCAAGTTTTTCCAAATGAGTAAAATTCCGAAGGAGCGGAACAGGGAGCCTCCGCTACCGGGGAGCGCAGGGAAGGGGACAGTCCACGGGGCCCTTCCGACAACTTAGGAGCCTCGCTCGCCGGCCGCAGTAATATTGTAAATGCAAGTGTAAATGTCGGCCATTCATCCTGGCGGGATTCTCGGGGGACAGTTTACCACTGGTGCCAGGGGTCAGGACGCTCCTGACTAGCGCCGAAAGCCACACAAATGGGTGCCCTTGGGGTCTTTCTGGAAGAGACGAGAGTTCTTATTTTTTCCCCCACCTCTCATCAGCAAAATCTAAATAGAGTGCTGTGTGTACTCTATTAAACTCTATTAAGTGTGTTCCCAATAAACACTTAAATGAGTAAGTCCCATTTTAAAACGCTGTGAGCACTCAGGAGAATACAGCCCTCTGGTCTCAGAGCTGACCCTCCTCCAGAAGTAGAGAACGCCCCAGTCCTTTGTTCTGAGGTGGGAGGTGTACCTGGGCGGTACCTGCCCCTGCACCCCCAGCGGCTGAGGGGACACACAGGTGAACCCCTTTGGGTGCCAGCGACCCACCGGTCGTGAGAGTTCAATAAATATTCGCTGACGTGGGCCCAGAGATACCAGGTAGGTGACACCGTGGCCACCATGTTGTGTGATAACAGAGGGTCTGATTTTCCATCACAGCTGCTGCCGTCACCCTAGTAACCGACACCCCGGGGACAGCTCTTGCATCACCCCCAAAACAGCTCTGACCTTTCCCCCTCTCCCGCTCTGTAACCTGCCGTAGCTCCCTGCGGATTCTGACTGGCCCCAGGCACCAGCTGTCTTTGCTCCCTTGGACACAGCTACCGAACACACCTTCTGAGCCTCTTGTCGGCTCCTCCCGCGTGCCGGAACACCTTCTGTCCCCTTCCCTATCGACCCATTTGCTGGTTCAACCACTATTTCTCGAGCACCAGCTATGCCCTGGAGCGCTGTCTTGGGTGCGGAGCATAGAGCAGCGAATGAATGAACACGAGTCTTGACCTCGTGGAATTCTTGAGAACTGAGACCCTCAGTCCCCGTGAGGCTTCAGTCCGGAGGCCCCTCTTGGCCGAGGCCGGCTGTGCTCAGAGCCCCACGGACACCCGTCTTCTCTGCTGCGGCAGGTGCCGACCACCTGCCACATCCACCGTGTTTCTCCTGTCCTGGACCCTGGGCTGGGCAGGGAGGTCCTTGGACCTCGTCTTTGCCTCCCTCCCCAACTGCTTATATTAGACCCCAAACCTAGTGGGCGGCTGACAATGAGCTGTGAGTGAACAACTGCCTCACTAATGGGCCCATTGTCACCAAGCTCAAGTGAGCCCCAGGGAAATGGAGCCCCTGGCAAAGAAATGTTTATAGGCCAGACGACAGTCACACTGACTCTCAGGGGGCTTTGGGGGCCCACTGTCTGGGCAGAAGAGAGCAGCACCAACAGTCAGGGCAGGGGCCAGCGTGGAGCCCAGAGCCACACAGGTGTTGAGCAGACTCTGCCTCTTCAGGGAGGCAACTTTCCAGTCCTGGCCTCCTTTACAGATTGGCTGCCACTATCCTCACAAAACACCAGGTTTCTTGTCGTATCCACTCCTCTCTCCTCTGTCTCTTTCTGTCCCCCATCCTTCTCAAGAGCTGGGTCATCAGGAGGAGGAATCAGAGAAAGGGCTAAACCCACTTGGAATGTGACCCGAGTTCCCTGTGCAGAATGTAGCCCATTCTGTGTCCTGTCACACACCTGTGTCCTGTCCAGGAGCAGATGAACCATCACAGAAAAGTGTCAGTGGAGAAGGGACAGCAAGGCATCCTTCCTGGGCACACAGGGGCGCCTTCCTGGACACACACAGGCATCCGGGCATCCTTCCTGGGCACACGGGGGCAGCAGGGCGTCCTTTCTGGGCATCGGAAGCTGAGGGAGCTAAGCTGCCAAGGGGAAAGCTGAAAAAAGAACGGTCCTGGCTCCCTGTCCAAAGAAAATGCAATATTTCAAGGAACAGGCAAAGCTAACAGATCCCAGGGGGTCGAGACGCCAAAGCCCTCCTGTTCCCAGGCAGGTTTAATCCCCGTGTAATTTCTCAGCCAGATAATTGCCTTTGCTACATTTCAGGTATATCCCACGCTGCTCCTTTTGGCTCTGAAAGAAGGTAAATTACATTTAATTTGGGTCAGGAGCATATGTTAACTCACATGGAAAAGCTGAGCCACAACCCAAGAGGCCCAGACTCTGCTCAGAGGAGAGCGAGAACCAGCCATCATGGGTGCACAGTGGTTCTGAGGTGGTTCAGCACCCCGAAGTGCCTGCCAGGCCCCATTCCCCCCAGAGAGAATAGTGGTGAGGGCCCCTCTGCACCCCATGAGGGGATGCCTAGAGGGGGCCTCCCAGATCTCAGAGGTGGGAACTTCTGCCACGTGAGAGAAGGTCCCCAGACCTTGTCCATAACTTTAGTACATACCTGGGGGACACCTGCCCATGTTGGGCTCCTACTTCACACCCAGGGAGCACCTGCCTGTGTCTGGCTCGTAGTTCACATCGAGGGTGCACCTGCCCGTGTCTGGCTCCTAGTTCACACCCGGGGGGCACCTGCACTGTGTAGGCCCCCCACCCTCTCATATCAGCCTCTGACCATGTGGTTGTTTTCTCCATCTGTTCCTAAAGGTCCAGTCCCTGCCCTGGTCCCTTCCTAGTCTGCAGTGGGGAGGGATGTGACCTTTAATGTGACCCTTGCTCTGTGCATTGCCTGTGGACACGTTCTGCCTGAGCACAGATTCCTGTCCTTATGAAACCCCAGACACAACTCTCTACTGAGCAAGCTGCTTCACAGAGCGATTCCACTCAGGACGTCTTAGAAGGATTCTGCACCTTCTGGTCAGATTTTATTTCTAAATGTAACTCAGCACAGCATGTCTGTGCCCCTTGCCAAGACCTTCAAACGGCCATGATGTTGAAGAAAGCAGTGTCCCCTTCATCTGTCGGAACTGGCAGGGCCCTCGTGACACATTCTGATCTGACTTTACATCTTGGAACCCAGCCCCCTGACGTGTGGCCATGCCCCGGGACACGGGGCATTGGGGCAGGTTGAAAATGCCGTGTGTAGCTAAGACCAAGGACTGTTCAAACCCCATTTCTGCCGCTTTCTGGCTTTGGGACTGAGGACGTTACCGCAGTTTGTGGAACCTGGGCCTCTCCGTCCAGATGTCGCTGGTTGAGAGTATTACATGGGATCACATCTGGGAGGCTCCTGTCCCAATGCCTTCCACGTGCCGTCATCATCGTGCCCATTCACAGAGCGGCCGCAGCCCCCTTATCTCTGTTATCAAACAATGTGATGTGGGGGGATGTGGGTAAGCCCTAGGGTTGTAACTCACAGGATGAAATCAAGGCCCCGGTGTGGCCACTCGCTCAACGTGTGCCCCCGGGCCAGACCCGCAACGGCATGGACCTTACTGATTCACTCTGAGGATTACGTGATACAATGCTTCGCTTCACGAAGCGCCTGGTTTACAATACAGTCTTGATAAATACCAACTCTTAGGAATAATGGCCAACATTTACAGAGTACTTCATGTGCCAGACAGACACTACTCTGAATGTGCTACATCTGTTAACTCCTTGAATCCAGAGGTAGGCATCCGGGAGCTAGGCATCGGGTTCCAAAGGGAACAGACTGAGCACAGAGACGCGACGTCCTTGCCCAGAGCCACACAGCTCAGGGATCTGGCTCCTGAGTGGGCCTTGTGGGCCGCTGGCTGCGTTCGCCTCCCTGAGGCTGGGTGCACACCACACGTTTGCTCTGTGAGCTCGGTCCACGCAAACGTCCGGGGATGAGCCTTCACCTGGCTCGCGGGTTTTCAATCCCCACGCACTGGTAAGAGGGGGGCGGGGGGTGGTTTCAGTGAGCTCTCCCTGCTCTGCCAGTGCCTAGAACAAGTCCCAACGAAATGACACGTGCCCTATGTCACATCAGATACAAGGATAAAACATTTGTATAATCCACACGAGAGGCAGGTTTGCGCGGAGCACGTCTGAGGACCGCAGCCCAGCACGGGGCGTACATCACGTGTGTGAAGCGCTCGCGAGTCTGCGGACAAAGGCATTGCCTTTCTGGCCTTCCTTTTGTGCCTGCTGCAGACGCCGAGGCAGTTCAGGGAGAGCAGGGGGCCCCAGTTGGCCTCTAAGGTGCCCACCAGCCCCGTGACACCGCTGCAAGTCCTCGTGGCCCTGCTGGAGCTCCAGTGGCAAACCTTGGTCACGTAACATCCTCTCCACCCGAGTAAAGGAATGGGAGCGGAGCCCTTTGGACTGACGTCTGCGCTCATCCCCGAGCCGGCCGCCCTCGCTGTCAACTGTGTGCAGCCGTGGGTGGACGCAAAAGCCCCGCGCTGGGGGAAAAGCCTCTACAGGCATGCCTACGCACACGCACACCAATGGTGCACATTCACATGTGCAGACACACGGCCGTGCATCCATGCACACACACACACACACACACACACACACACACCCCATGCAGAAGCTAGGAAACAGGGGCCTGGAGCAGATTCTCCCTCACAGCCATCAAAAGAACCAACTCTTTCCACACCTCTGTCCCCGACTCCAGAACTGAGACGGTAAACTCCTAAAGCTCTGAGCCACGCAGTTGGGGTCCTTTGTCACGGCCGCCCCAGGAATGGGGTGCCCTGGAAGCCACGTGCCGGAAATGGCAGAGGCTCCTCCAGCCTGGGTCCCTGCACGACTGTGCGGGGCAGAGGCCCCCGCTTGGGTCCTTCCCACGGGGACCACGGAAGCAAGAAACAAATCCCGATCAGGTTGAGCCCCTGAGAATTCTGGGGTTATCGGCAGCAGCCGGCAACATCACCTTGCACCCCAGGAAGTGGGAGGGACCGGCAGGACACTCCTTCTGCCAGAAGGAGTGACACGGGCAGCCACAGAGAAGCAGGGTCAATCTGCACGATACCCAGCACCAGCTCCCAGGGCGCCCCTCCTTGTGCGTGGAAGTGAGACCCCAGAAACGGGGGAAGCAGGAGGGTCAGAGGCAAAGCCAGGCCTGGGCCTCCACTGCCCAGGTGTCTGTGGCCTGACCCCAGCTCTGCTGATGTCCTGAGCACACGACTGCTTTGCGGACCGCCCCTTCCCAGCTCTGAGCTGGATTTGCTGGGTGGAATGTTCTAGCCAGTGAACATAGGCATTCTTGCCACCATTTCACATGGAAGCCAGCAGACACCCTGGAGACGTAGATCTGTGTCTGAGCTTGGATTTCCTCCTTCGTATTGAGCAGTGGAAGGCAGCTGTGACAGAGCAGGGTCTCTGTGCCCCATCCTGCCCCGCCCCCTCCTGCCCTGCCCTTGCAGCTGGACGCCTGCAGCTCACACCCAGCTGCCCCACTGCTCCTGGAAACCCTGCACGTGGGAGATGCCCAGGCTTGGGACGAAGGGGACCCTCCAGTCAACCTCACACTGACCGGTCCTCATCCGGCCATCCTCCAGTCTCCACCCAGCCGCATCTGAGCCTTCCCCACCTGACCCCACCTGACCGCACCCCTCCTGACCCGCCCCCCCCCCACACTGCCCCTAGCTCAGTGGACCCTGCACCCCAGATGCTGCTGGAGCTCTGGGGAGAGAGCCTTGTGGCTGGCGGGGCTGCTAAAGATTCAGGAGGCCGGCGAGGCTGAAGCGGGTGGGCTGCCGTGGGAGGCGGGAGGCAGAGAGCCGAGGGAGCCTTCAGGAGAGGGTCCCGGCCTGGCCGCCCCCCACCTGCGTTGACAGTAAGTGGTGTTTCGCTGTCTTTCTGGGCTGAACGGTGACACGGCCCAGCCTCCACGTCCCCCTTTCCTCCAGGGACGACTTGCCGTTTCCGCTGTGGCTTCAGCTGCTCCCGCGCATCCTGGGTTTAGCTGCTCATTTGTGTCACTTTGTGCATCGGCTTCCAGGCTCCCACCGCTGCCTCCGGGCCCCACCCACCACTTCCCCAACTATCCTGGGTGGGTGTGCGGGCCCTAATTGTGACTCCCAGCCCTGCCAGCTGGCAGAGACCTCGACTTTCCAATCCAGCTAAGGGAAATCAGCGTCACCTCACCCTGGGACATTTGCCACAAAAACAGTGTTCTGGAGAAAAAGGCAGCTGGTCCCCCTCAGATCTCAGGCAGGACTGAGCAGAGAGTGGGCCGCACTGGGAGATGCCGGTCAGAGGGAGGGGTCCAGAGACCTCCAGCTCAGCTGGCCTTCTGGGTGGGTCTTGCCAGAGGTTCTGCAGACCCAGGAGTCCGTTCTAGAAGAGCAGATGCTGCCTGGGCCCCAGCCCATGCGATCTCAGTGATTCTGAGTCGTCCTGAATGCCCCCCTTCCCGACCTCACAACCACCCAAGACTCCCGGAACCTTCACCCCCCACTTCTGCCACCACTCTGGGTCCTGTGTCCTGGGGTGCACAGTGTCCCCCCAAATTTATGTCCACTGAGACCTCACAATGGGATCTAATTTGGAAATAGGGTCATTCCAGATGTAATAGGTTAAGGTGAGTAGAGTAGTGAGTCAGATCCCGGGACTGGTGTCCTTATCAGGCCACATGAAGACACACAGGGAAGCTGGCCACGTGGCCCCAGAAGCAGAGGTTGGAGTGATGCGTCTTCAAGCCAAGGGACGCCAGGGGCCCCCAGAAGCTGGAAGAGGCAGGAAGTTCTCGCCTAGAGGCTCCAGAAGGAGCGTGGTCCTGACACCGGGATTCTGGACTTCTGAGACCGTGCGAGAGTACGATGCGGCTGTTTCCTGCTGCCCAGTTTGGGCAAACTTGTCCCTGCAGCCCCAGGAGATGGACACAATCTATCACCTGACTGCCCCTTGGTGGGAGAATAAACTTTAAAAAGGCAAGTCTTTCCCTTCACCCATCTGCCCCAAAACCTTCAGGGGCTTCCCATTTTGCTGAATATAAAAGTACAAATTCTCAACACCGGCCGCCTCCAGATGCCCGCCTGGCCCCCAAGCCACCTGCCCCCTCCTTTGGCCCTCCCCCACCCCCCGTGGCCACCCAAACAGGAGCAGGCTCTTCACCTGCAAGGACATCCCCTCTCTTGCACATTCTCGGTTGGGGAAAGTCTCAAACATGGCAGAACAATCCGTATGACAGACACTGGTGCACCTGTGCCCAACGCGTCGGCCATGCCCAAAGTTTACCCTGTGCAGTTTGGGTCTTTTCAAAAATTACTGTTTTGCAGAGGGAGTCAGAGGGGCCTCAAGGTCCTTGCACCTGGCCCTCCGCCCCACAGAGCTGGGGGTTTCCTTGTGTCCTTGTTTGCATTTTCTCTCTCCTTCCCTTTCTTTTTCTCAACCCCTCTCTTATTTCATCCCTTTCCCTGTCCGGATATAAAAATAAATATTACATCTGAATATAAATATATACATGCACACATATATGTGTGTATATGGTACTGTTAGGAATCCTCTACAAGTTTTTATATTTCTTTAAGTTTACTTATTTAATTTTGAGAGGGAGGGAGGGAGGGAGAGAGAGAGAGAGCAGGGGAGGGGCAGAGAGAGAGGGCGAGAGAGAATCAGCTCTGTGCTGTCAGTGCAGAGCCCAATGCGGGGTCCAAACCCACAAACCGTGAGATCATGACCTGAGCCAGAATCAAGAGTTGGACACTTAACCAACTGAGCCATCCAGGCGCCCTTAATTTATAAGTTCTCATAAATAATATAATATCATACAAAGCCTTATGCAACTTGCCTTTTTTAATAATACAACTTTGAGATCCATCCGTGTTGATAAATAGCGACATAATGTATACACTGTAACTGTGGCATGATATCATAACATGGGATGTGCCACATGCGTCTGTCCAGACTCCTCCCTACTCATGGATGTGGATGTCCGCTCCCCTTCACAGCACTATCCGAAACATATTTTGAAAATTCTTTTATGTGTCTCTGTGCACGTGTGTGAATTTTCCCTCGTTACATCCCCAGGAGGCACCTTATGGGCTGTAGAATAGAAGTGTTTTGAATTTTACTTTATATTATCAAGTCACTGTTCTAAGACTTGTAACAATTTACACTCCCAAGAGTGGCAAATCCTTTCATGCACTCATGTACTGGTTCACTGAACAGATACATTGAACACCTGCTATGTGCAGACACAGCCATGAGCAGGCCATCGGAGCTACGTAGTGGCCCTCCCGGGGCACAGGCTCTGGGGCCAGACTGTCTAGACACGCAGCTCACTAACCAGGTGGCCTTGGGTGAGTCACAGAACATCTCTGGGCCTCAGTTTCCTCATCTGTAATAGCTGATAAAGTTGAAGATACATACATAGATACAAATATACACCAGAGACATGGTAGAGGGGACACATAGAAAGATACAGATGACGTAGATAGATACAGATGTGGGTGTAGGTGCAGATACAGACACACACAAAAACACACAACCGTATACAGATGCAAACACACACACGGGTATAGATATGCACAACCAGAAACGTCCCCTATGCCTCTGTCTCCCCCCTTACAGAAACTACCCCAAGGTTTGACATGAGTGTAACAGATACTATATACAAAGCTACTCAGCTCAGTGCCTGGCACAAAATAATGCTCATGCCGCTAACAGTGATTGCTTCCTCGGGTCAGTGCACTGCCACCAAAGGCCACCAGGAATGCACACTCTCACACACCTGCTGTCTCACCGCGATAAGGGAGCTCACACACAGTGGGGAGCCACAGACAGTCTCGGGGAGAGAGTGTTAGAAAGAACGTGTTCTCTATTCGGGCTTGCATCAGGTGATTTGGGGGAGGCACTTGGGGCTTTGCTCCGATCGGATGCCATCAGAAAGTGCGGATAATTCTGCAGTGGGGTATCTAACAACAGAGTGAGGCAGACAAAGTCATGGGTAAGCAGGCAAGGTCACTCGGGATAGGGGTGGTTGGTCATTTTGTGGTTCGGACAGTTTGTGCTCAGACGGGGCCCCAGGGTGGCTGTGTCTGACTTGATGTGTCGCGAAATGTTTTATGATCAGCAGGGTAAGTCCCCTCACCCGTTAGACGGACTTTCTGATTTAGGTTCGTATTGAAATGACTCTGGTACTTCCTACAGTGACTAGCCTTCTTTTTCTGGTTTACCTGCCTGTGTATTTCTCCTCCGCACCATCAGGCCCTGCTTCTTGGGCTCAGCTCTGTGTCTTGCCAGCAGTTTTCCAAGGAGGAGGCTCCCCAGTCACTCTCAGTAGGAAATAGATTGCTCCTGCCTGCCTTCCTTCCTTCCTTCTTCCCTTCCTTCCTCCAAATCCAGAAGATTCCACAGAAGAACAAGAGAGCAGGACCCCCACAGAGCACTTCCCCAGCCAGGTCCACCCCATCTTGGGGGATGGGAGGAAAGCTCTGTGCTCATGGGCCCATGCAGGCGCTGTGGGGACAGAGTGACAGGGAGGCCTGAAGTCCACAGACCACAGTTCAGTCTTGACTCAACAACTGCCCTGAGTTGAATAGTGACCCCCAAATTCACGTCTGCTCAGAACCTCTAAATGGGACCTTATCTGGGAATGGGGTCTTTGCAGGTGCGATTAAGTTAAGATGGGGTCATACTAGATGGGGGTGGGCCCTAGGCCCCATGACTGGTGTCCATATAAAGAGGGGACCACACAGAGATACAGAGAAGGTGCCCATGTGACAACAGAGGCAGAGGTCTGGGTGACGGGTCTACAGTGCACAGAGCACTGGGGATTGCCAGGGGCCCCCGGGCTGGGACAGAGGAATGGATCCCCCCTCAGAGCCCTCACAGGGAACCAACTCCTCCCACACCTCGATTTTAGACTTCTGGTCTCCAGAATCGTGAGACAAGAGATTTCTGTCTTGAAGCCCCCTAGTTTGTGGCGATTGGGTAGGGAAGCCTCAGGACATTGGTGCGGTGGCCTTCAGTAGTGGGTAGGGAAGCCCCAGGATGTTAGCTCATGACCGTGAGTAGCTTTTTGCCACCTGCTCACCTGGTCGTGACATCAGAGGGAGGACATCCTCAGGTGTGGCCATAGTCCAGGCAAGGGCAGTGCCAAGGGACCCCAGGCCCTCTTCCATGTCACAGCTGCTGCCCAGGCGTCTATCTCTGGCCGAGCTGGGTCCCCGGCTCCTGCCGCTCAGCCCATCAAACAGCCATAGCGTAATGACTATCATTATGTGATTGTGGTGTTGCTGGGGCTGGTGATTTGTCATTGTTAACATTTACAGAGTGTCCAGTCCATCTGTAGAAAATGATAATAATAAAAAATAAGAGAGCTCCCCTCTGACTGGCATGGGCCTGCTCAGAGTGAAGATTCTGGGAGGAAAGCCACACATGGGCAGGGGTAGGGATGGGGATTTGATTAGGAAAAGATGGACAGGGGTCTGAGCCCCATATTCTGAGCCCTTTTCAAATGAGGCCCCCAAAACCCTTGAAAATGTCGACCCATGTTGGCTAACACGTTTCACTAGGGACACCAGAGAAGGTTAAGTCACAGATTCATACTCGTTACAAACTCGGACAGCACTGGGCCAGGCACCATGGTGGGGGCTGTGACACGAAGACACCCATCTCTGTGTCTGCCCTCAAAGACAAGACGGCAGGCCCAGGACCTGAGGACGAGTTAGTTCACTTTCCCTTATTTGCACTCAGGTGTTTTCTGTCAGAGGCACATGGGAGAGCATTCCCAGGCTGGGCTGAGTGGCCAGGGGGCTTCCTGGAAGGAAGGAGGCCATCTGGTGCCTCAGAGGATGAGGGGAAGGAAAATGAACCACATCTCATCTCCCTGACACCTTCAAAGACTTGTCCACATAAACGGGAGGCTCAACATGGCCATCCCCAAACCAGAAGTTTCCTTGACCGCCATCAGATAGCAGGTCCTTTTTGGCTGTCAGGTCCAGGACATCCATCCGGGAAGATGTTGGGGTGCGGGAGTCTGGATGCAGCTGTTAGGGGCAACAGACACCAGGCAACTCGGTTCCAGGCGAGGAAGCCTACCCCCATCCCTCGGGTTTGGGCAAACGTCGCTCAGCTTCCCTGGGTCGTTGGAGGGTCCACCTGCAGGGATGCGTCCCGTGGGGCTGGAAGACAGGGCAGTAAACCTTCTCAAGATCCACGATCAAACCCACCCAGCCTGGATTCTCTGCCTGAAGTCAGCGGATTGAGAGACGGCAGGGAACTCATCTGGTGGGAACAGGCATGCTGGGGGCTCAAGAATGAAATTCCCGTAAATGAGCCTTCACCAGGAGCCCAAACAGAAAGGCCCAGTTCAAAAAGGGAAAACATTCCTCTGAGTGTGTTTGGTCAGGATTCAGAGTTTCTGCAATGAACAAGCTACCTGAGGGGAGGGCTCTGGGGGTGACCCATTGCATTTTGTCACCAAGGCCTCCAACACACCTGCCATTTCTTCCTCAGAGAGTCCATTCATGTGCTACTGACGACGTGATGGCCCATGCTCTACGGGATTTCCCATCAGTCCTTTGAACCACACAGCAGTGGAGAGCAAAGGAAAACGCAGCCCTGGGCACGACGGAGCATGTAAACTGCTGCCCATCCCACATGAATGTGGGGAGCACAGAGATCCCAGCATCAACTCTGCCTCTCCCTGGGGAGCACAGAGATCCCCAGCATCGGGAGCAACTCTGTCCCCACCAGCTTCCTTGGCACGAGGGACAGTCATCCAAACAAATGACTCTGACTTTCCTTGGGGAAGACTGTCGACAGGCACCTGCAGCACGACCCCAGTGCCCTTCCTCAGGGGACCAGGCCTCTCCTGCACCCCATGAATGAGCTTGGGGTAGGAAATCGGCAGGGGTCATGTGCATCTGGCCTCAAACTCCTCTGATCCTGAACCGTATTTGACCAAATATTTTCAGCATTCTCTGCTGGCCGTCCACCATCATGTGCTGGGACACCACATCCGGTGGTCATTGATCTACATTTCAGCAGATCAGGCCTCTGCCACCATTCTGAGCTTGCTGCCCCCTGGACCCACTGGGTAACTTGCTTCTGACAGATGAGTGCCCCAATTTGACTGCTGTTCTGGACTCCATCCCCCTGACCTCGACCCAGCCCTGCCCCACTGTCTCCATCACCCCCTGACCTCGACCCAGCCCTGCCCCACTGTCTCCATCACCCCCCTG